>NC_061514.1:79326972-79405758 GCF_022539505.1 Lolium rigidum | reverse complement strand
TGTAGCACCCTACCTTTTAATAAAGGTAAGATACCTGTGTATAGTGCTATTCCCGGGATCACCGATAGCACACACATTACAAAATATAGTAATCATTGCAATAGTATCAAATTACTACATCTTTGATCCGGAGGGTAAAGTAAAACCTTACAAATTGCATAGTCACATGGACTAGCTCACATAATAGAGTTCGAGCAAACACAGCGGAAATATAAATTGCAATGAGTCTCCATCATCTTCATGCGCCACGGGCAGACATGTTGGAATGTAGACTCGAGATCCTAATACGCACTTCTCCTCGAGAAAATCCTGCACGTTTGAATATGCAGCCCCACGAATGGAGGTCGGTACAATGATGTACCGGCAAATGACACTTATTTGGTGGCAGTTTTAGACATGACTATCTACATGATATTTGGCTAGTGGAGTTTAGGCTAATTTGCATAAAGCCAATTTTATCCTATGTTTTTCAAAACAAAACATTTTGTAATTCTTGAAAAGGTTTTACAAAAAGGGGCACATGGTTAAATCCACCATGCACACCAAGTCGATATGACTCCCAAGTCACCACCACATACTATGGTTAAATCCACCATGTATATAGCCCTGGGGTCACTCGACCGGGATAATCCTCAGGTCACCACCACATACTATGGTTAAATCCACCATGTATGTAGCCCCGAGAAAATCCAGTCCCGAGATTGTTTCTACACAAGTTTTAATCATTCAGAAAAGGTGATGAGATTATTCCATACATTCCTTGTCCAGGAGCTCAAATTGTCCATAACCGGGGACACGGCTAAGATCTTAGGTTTAACTCTCGAGAGGTTGTGCACTTTCACCTTACGACCCATTCTACCCAGAGAGAAGAATGAGACAAGATCTTTCGAAGGAGAATTCAACCATACCAGCTAGACCCGTTCCCCTTGGCCGTCGCCACATCTGAATGTCTAGCAAACAAGTTGAACCTCACAACTTAATTAATCCTGGCGAGCCCATAATACCATAAGGCTGCACTCGGAAGCTATCTAAACATGGACGACTTGGTAATCTCTTTGTTCCTGGGTGGCCAACCACAAGTGAAACTCACAGGCTTAAAACCCCTTACAGGTAGTAAACCCCCACACGATCCCCTGGTTAAATCCACCAGGTGTGCGGTCCAGAGCAACCACTCTACATCTGCGAACTCTCAGGTGATAACCCCCACTTAAGTCCACTGGTTAAATCCACCAGGGCACGTGGTCCTGAGTAGCCGCCCACCAATCAACCAATCCACCCAGGTGTTTCATTAGGGTTGTTAATTTTAAATTTTCAAACACTCACAACCAATAATGAAATAGCATTTGGCATTTGATGTTGCAAAGCAAAAATTAAAGCGTTCTAGCAATGGGTTCAGGAGTAGCTACACACTACTAGGGTTTGCTAAGCATAGCATAGTACCTTTCTTTTGAAATCGAAAACCTACCATGCATACTAGTTTCAAAACACTAATGCATAATTAAAATAAGTAGGATTTGAATGTCACTTGCCTTTTTGGTAATTGAAGATCGTTCACTTCTCTCAACAAAACGCGACGCTCTTCACACAAACTATAAGATAAAATATAGCACAACATAAACACACCATTCAACAACAACAACAAAATCAAACAAGACAACAATCGGAAATCGCTCTATGGTACTAAGGTGTGGCATGAGGTTTGGCTTGCAAGATATGGTCTTGTGGTGTTGGAATGGCTAAGTCACATACTTAGAAAGAGATAAATATTATTTAAGCCAAATGCTTAGAAGGAAAAGGTTAACAAGGAAATATGGTCAAGAGTTGTTTGCTACACAAGAATGTGTAATTGGAATGATCCATGTGATAAAATCACATGAGTCTCCAATGGCGCAACTCAAGATACTATTAAGTAGAGTGTGACAACACTTACTAAGATAGTATGAATTACACATAGGCTTGGGTATGAACTAATGATATGTGGGATTACTCAATTTACTCATTTGTAAGTTGAATAATTTAATATAAGCCAACAAGATTAAGTGGGCATATGGTTGAATAGGCATGAATGATATTGAAGATGTGGGTCAAAGATGCTAATGGATACCAATAGTTCAAAACATGTGATATGTGATAGGGTTTCTCAACCTCACCGGAACAAGGTGAAAGTCTAAAATGACATGTTACACTTTACTCCAATAAATCAATTATTATTTGAATAATATGGACTAGGATAAAATGATTTGGAGAGATGTGATCATTGAACATGATGAATGTGACTAAATGATTTCCATAGTCGAAGAACGATATTGCGGACCATAGAAATACCGCGAAAACAAAGTGTGTGAATCCGACATGCAAATTGTCTAGAATGATCAACACATTTTACTGATTCCAACGGTATAAAGTTTGTTGAAAATCGACGTGTAGAACTTAAGATATGAATTTTATAATTCGTGGTTAAAATTCTAATGGTGTCCGAAAAGTTGTCTGAGAAAGTTTCTCGGATCGAAAAACTTTCTACATGAAAGTTGTAGATAATTTAATTAGAAACTTAACGGGAGAACAACTATTCGAATCGGAGCTCTAGATCAAACGATATGCAATTTTAAAATTGGAGGTGAGCTATGAGCTAGCACGAACTGATCGATTGGTTACAGACCATGCACGAAAAGAAATTAACGAGACATAGGACACATGACAAGGCATGATATTGGGTAATGTTGAAGTATCAGAATTGTTTGTGGATAGGTATGATCCTAAGCTCTTTGCCAATAAGGATCTGAAAAGATTCTAGAATTTAAGTTATGACAAAATACTCAAAATCTCTCATTTGAAATTAGAATATTTTATTACTGTGAAAACATGAACTAATGATTCACTTGGGTACTATGTTTCCTAAAGATTTCAGGGATACCAAAATTACGAAATTTGGCTAAGTAGAACTAAAGTTATGAATATCTGAAGTTGTACGTATTGTCCGTGTAAAACGAATTTTACTGAAGCTATCCTGCACGCTGATGAATCGGAAAGAAAGGGAAGTTGTAGGTCTGTAGCTCACCGGCGGGACGGTATTTGATCGCCAGAAAGTTGCCTGATGCGGCGGCTCTGTCACAGATGGTGTTCACGATGTAAGGATTCGCGGAGAAGAAAAAGTATCAGACGTCGTTCGTCTCTTCATGCTGAGGACTGCGTGGTGCTCCTTTGCCGAACTCCTTGAGACGGTGGCGGACGGCTGCAGTGTCGGCGGCGTCGGGTGCATGTCTTGATCGACCTTCAGCTATAAAAGCGAGCGATGAGAATATGCAGTAGGCGTGAATGGGGACAATAAAGAGATGGTGAGTGGAGGTTCTGGTTCCCTGCGACTACCTCGCCATGGACATCAGCGTCGCACGGCCGTCAGAGAGTTCAGCGAAGAAGTTCTGTCTCCACAGGGGCAGCCTGGGGGCGTGGTTTGAGGGAAAAGGAGTGGGGAGAAGAATGTCTCTGGCGCTGCTTAAATAGAAAGTCTAGGGAGTGGGGTGCTGGGAAGACGAAGGGGATCATGGCAGTTTCTGTAATAGCCTTGGTGGCCATAAGAGTGACAATTTAAGCTGCACTGAAACGGGGCTTTGATCTTCTGAATTGAACCATGGGTCAATGGGGAGTAATTATCATTTTTATGGCTAGTCAAATTGGATATCTACAATGGCCTAGCGAGGGATGGGCAGGGCCGGTTCATAAGTCAGGAAGAAAAAGTAAAAAGAAAGGCGGACGTGGATGCTGGAATAATGCTGTGTCGCGCGGGCGTGCACGCATGGTCTGGTTCACTCTCTTTGAGTTAGCTTGGCCAGTGGCCGGTCTCTTTTCTATTTCTATTTTATTTTGTAGAATTTTATTAAGAACTTCAAATTAAGTGAAAAATAATAATTCTTACAGATTTGCAAAAATCTTAAATATTAGTTTAGAACATTGTGAGACTATTTTCCAGTCCAATTAGAAATACAAGGATAAACTTTTATGTATTTGGCCTAATAGCATATTACGAAACTTAAAACATAATTATGATTTTATGAAATCGGGTAATTAAAAAAAAAGTTCCCGAAACTGAAGGTTGTCGCAAGTTTTACTTCAACATAGATTTTGATATTGAAGTCGAAACGACTCAAATAACTTTATAAAATTAATATTGGTAAAAACCAAGTTACACAAATTATTATTATGCTTATATCGTTTTATATGGTTACTTGGGCATTGATATTTCAAAATAATGTTTGGGGCTTTTGTCTCATAATAAAAATCTTATACAATTTCAAAAACCATAAAATAGAAATAGGTTTGGTTAGGATATACTTTGAAAACAAATCTTTGTGAAAAAAATATTTTGGGAAAGTCTTTTAAATAAAACTCAAAAGTTTTAAATCCTTGTGATTTTTCAATCAGGTCCAATCAAACATTCACTAATTTTATTTTTATTTTACATTCTAAAATTTAGAAAATTTCGGGATGTGACAGACTACCACCCTTAAAAGGGATCTCGTCCTCGAGATTCGTGAAAGGCTGGAAAGAAAAGGTTTGGGTTCAGGTCTTCTGGAAGGTTCATACTCACTATTGCTTTTCTTTTGAACATCTCCGAGGATGTTTCGGACATTAACCTTGAGCTTTGAAAACTTTACACCAAACTATATGCGGTCATACCATTCACTGTATCCATTCATATGAGGGTACTCGTCCCATGGTTATTATCTTTTACTTGAGTACACTTGATCATGGGGAACTCCTTATGATACCTTATCCATGTACCATCTCATGCGGTATCTGGTGTAAATCCAAAAATCCAAGGGTATGGTTTCTACCACCCTTAAAAGAAACTTTTGTGGGTAGTCTTAAGTCTTGGGTTTAGGCTAAGCTGAACTTGGAGATGACTTGGCAACAGGTCATATTTGGAAAACATCTATGGCTTAGGGCTTCTGAGTTAATATCCAATAGGTGGTTGTTTATTCACATATAGTGAACAACATATCTCTCCAAGGTGAGTCGAATAGGTTTCCTTCATAGAAGGGCTTCTAATCCAAATGGTTGGTTGTTAAACTACTTTTGACACTGATGGTCACTCCTTGGGTCTATCAGGAGACCAAAATGAGAGGACTTCAGGACTTTCCTCATCTCTGTTTATTGGTGTCTTCGACAACCTTCCACCACTCTTCATCTAGTGGCTAGATCTTCAAACTAAAGGTAGTCCTACGCTTGGCAGCACTTGCCTACTGTAGGGGTATAATATTTATCCACCCTAGGGTTTAGGCTTCTGAGCGACGTCTCACTTGTAGGTATGTCTCTGTAGATTTACCATTCCTCATAACAAGAGCAAACAATATGAGTAGTCGTCATGGGGGCCAATCCATGTCGCACCCAATCATTACCTTGTTTTCGGTTTGGTATATCTCGTATTCTAACACTTGGTCAACCTCACAAGTTTGATATAAAAAATCCATGAAAAATTGAATCAATGTTTCAATCTCCATTATTGAACTGTTTTGAAAACATTTCTATCGATCCCTAGCTAGGGCTTTGCGTATATCACACTCTACGCTTCATCTTCTTGATAGAAAACATCTAGGTTGATTTCACTAATGTTGTCTTCATGGCGAGTTGCCGAGAAAACATTCTCTGGATTGGGTATAGATGAGAATAGATAGAAAGATTCTAAGGGAGAATTCCTACCCAAACACAGCAGATCAAAGCAATTCAGCAAACAACAATCATCTAACAAGCATCAAGCAACAATCACAAACACAACCAAACTAGTATGGTCATACCACAATTTGGTATGATCAATGTGTTATTACTATATCGTTGGTATGATGAAAGATAACTAATGGTGGTCTGGTCTATTTCTTCTTTGGATGATTCAAGTTTCTATTCTACTCCTTCAGTATATCTTCGTGTGTTGTGCCATTTGCATCGAAGTCTTTCTTCAAGTTCTTCATTGGTCTTCCATAAAATACTTCTTGCGGAGTCGAAGAATATCACATGAAGAATTAGTCCCTCACTTCAGATACAAGGTCATCATCTCTACTTCCTTGGTGGATTTCATAAGGTATGTCATCTAAGGCAAGAGGAAAACATTTCTGAAGATGGAATAGATGAGTAGTACTAGAAGTTCACAAAGCACACTTTTTTTTGAAATAGGATTGGACAAAATTTTCATCCTAGGGTCTTCCTATTTCTAATCCAAACCTAGGGTCTCGATCCTACAGGCAACACTATGCTCTGATACCATTCTTTAGCACCCTACCTTTTAATAAAGGTAAGATACCTGTGTATAGTGCTATTCCCGGGATCACTGATAGCACACACATTACAAAATATAGTAATCATTGCAATAGTATCAAATTACTACATCTTGATCCGGAGGGTAAAGTAAAACCTTACAAATTGCATAGTCACATGGACTAGCTCACATAATAGAGTTCGAGCAAACACAGCGGAAATATAAATTGCAATGAGTCTCCATCATCTTCATGCGCCACAGGCAGACATGTTGGAATGTAGACTCGAGATCCTAATACGCACTTCTCCTCAGAAAATCCTGCACGTTTGAATATGCAGCCCCACGAATGGAGGTCAGTACAATGATGTACTGGCAAATGACACTTATTTGGTGGCAGTTTTAGACATGACTATCTACATGATATTTGGCTAGTGGAGTTTAGGCTAATTTGCATAAAGCCAATTTTATCCTATGTTTTTCAAAACAAAACATTTTGTAATTCTTGAAAAGGTTTTACAAAAAGGGGCACATGGTTAAATCCACCATGCACACCAAGTCGATATGACTCCCAAGTCACCACCACATACTATGGTTAAATCCACCATGTATATAGCCCCGGGGTCACTCGACCGGGATAATCCTCAGGTCACCACCACATACTATGGTTAAATCCACCATGTATGTAGCCCTGAGAAAATCCAGTCCTGAGATTGTTTCTACACAAGTTTTAATCATTCAGAAAAGGTGATGAGATTATTCCATACATTCCTTGTCCAGGAGCTCAAATTGTCCATAACCGGGGACACGGCTAAGATCTTAGGTTTAACTCTCGAGAGGTTGTGCACTTTCACCTTACGACCCATTCTACCCAGAGAGAAGAATGAGACAAGATCTTTCAGAAGGAGAATTCAACCATACCAGCTAGACCCGTTCCCCTTGGCCGTCGCCACATCTGAATGTCTAGCAAACAAGTTGAACCTCACAACTTAATTAATCCTGGCAGAGCCCATAATACCATAAGGCTGCACTGGAAGCTATCTAAACATGGACGACTTGGTAATCTCTTTGTTCCTGGGTGGCCAACCACAAGTGAAACTCACAGGCTTAAAACCCCTTACGGGTAGTAAACCCCCACACGATCCCCTGGTTAAATCCACCAGGTGTGCGGTCCGGAGCAACCACTCTACATCTGCGAACTCTCGGGTGATAACCCCCACTTAAGTCCACTGGTTAAATCCACCGGGGCACGTGGTCCTGAGTAGCCGCCCACCAATCAACCAATCCACCCAGGTGTTTCATTAGGGTTGTTAATTTTAAATTTTCAAACACTCACAACCAATAATGAAATAGCATTTGGCATTTGATGTTGCAAAGCAAAAATTAAAGCGTTCTAGCAATGGGTTCGGGAGTAGCTACACACTACTAGGGTTTGCTAAGCATAGCATAGTACCTTTCTTTTGAAATCGAAAACCTACCATGCATACTAGTTTCAAAACACTAATGCATAATTAAAATAAGTAGGATTTGAATGTCACTTGCCTTTTTGGTAATTGAAGATCGTTCACTTCTCTCAACAAAACGCGACGCTCTTCACACAAACTATAAGATAAAATATAGCACAACATAAACACACCATTCAACAACAACAACAAAATCAAACAAGACAACAATCGGAAATCGCTCTATGGTACTAAGGTGTGGCATGAGGTTTGGCTTGCAAGATATGGTCTTGTGGTGTTGGAATGGCTAAGTCACATACTTAGAAAGAGATAAATATTATTTAAGCCAAATGCTTAGAAGGAAAAGGTTAACAAGGAAATATGGTCAAGAGTTGTTTGCTACACAAGAATGTGTAATTGGAATGATCCATGTGATAAAATCACATGAGTCTCCAATGGCGCAACTCAAGATACTATTAAGTAGAGTGTGACAACACTTACTAAGATAGTATGAATTACACATAGGCTTGGGTATGAACTAATGATATGTGGGATTACTCAATTTACTCATTTGTAAGTTGAATAATTTAATATAAGCCAACAAGATTAAGTGGGCATATGGTTGAATAGGCATGAATGATATTGAAGATGTGGGTCAAAGATGCTAATGGATACCAATAGTTCAAAACATGTGATATGTGATAGGGTTTCTCAACCTCACCGGAACAAGGTGAAAGTCTAAAATGACATGTTACACTTTACTCCAATAAATCAATTATTATTTGAATAATATGGACTAGGATAAAATGATTTGGAGAGATGTGATCATTGAACATGATGAATGTGACTAAATGATTTCCATAGTCGAAGAACGATATTGCGGACCATAGAAATACCGCGAAAACAAAGTGTGTGAATCCGACATGCAAATTGTCTAGAATGATCAACACATTTTACTGATTCCAACGGTATAAAGTTTGTTGAAAATCGACGTGTAGAACTTAAGATATGAATTTTATAATTCGTGGTTAAAATTCTAATGGTGTCCGAAAAGTTGTCTGAGAAAGTTTCTCGGATCGAAAAACTTTCTACATGAAAGTTGTAGATAATTTAATTAGAAACTTAACGGGAGAACAACTATTCGAATCGGAGCTCTAGATCAAACGATATGCAATTTTAAAATTGGAGGTGAGCTATGAGCTAGCACGAACTGATCGATTGGTTACAGACCATGCACGAAAAGAAATTAACGAGACATAGGACACATGACAAGGCATGATATTGGGTAATGTTGAAGTATCAGAATTGTTTGTGGATAGGTATGATCCTAAGCTCTTTGCCAATAAGGATCTGAAAAGATTCTAGAATTTAAGTTATGACAAAATACTCAAAATCTCTCATTTGAAATTAGAATATTTTATTACTGTGAAAACATGAACTAATGATTCACTTGGGTACTATGTTTCCTAAAGATTTCAGGGATACCAAAATTACGAAATTTGGCTAAGTAGAACTAAAGTTATGAATATCTGAAGTTGTACGTATTGTCCGTGTAAAACGAATTTTACTGAAGCTATCCTGCACGCTGATGAATCGGAAAGAAAGGGAAGTTGTAGGTCTGTAGCTCACCGGCGGGACGGTATTTGATCGCCAGAAAGTTGCCTGATGCGGCGGCTCTGTCACAGATGGTGTTCACGATGTAAGGATTCGCGGAGAAGAAAAAGTATCAGACGTCGTTCGTCTCTTCATGCTGAGGACTGCGTGGTGCTCCTTTGCCGAACTCCTTGAGACGGTGGCGGACGGCTGCAGTGTCGGCGGCGTCGGGTGCATGTCTTGATCGACCTTCAGCTATAAAAGCGAGCGATGAGAATATGCAGTAGGCGTGAATGGGGACAATAAAGAGATGGTGAGTGGAGGTTCTGGTTCCCTGCGACTACCTCGCCATGGACATCAGCGTCGCACGGCCGTCAGAGAGTTCAGCGAAGAAGTTCTGTCTCCACAGGGGCAGCCTGGGGGCGTGGTTTGAGGGAAAAGGAGTGGGGAGAAGAATGTCTCTGGCGCTGCTTAAATAGAAAGTCTAGGGAGTGGGGTGCTGGGAAGACGAAGGGGATCATGGCAGTTTCTGTAATAGCCTTGGTGGCCATAAGAGTGACAATTTAAGCTGCACTGAAACGGGGCTTTGATCTTCTGAATTGAACCATGGGTCAATGGGGAGTAATTATCATTTTTATGGCTAGTCAAATTGGATATCTACAATGGCCTAGCGAGGGATGGGCAGGGCCGGTTCATAAGTCAGGAAGAAAAAGTAAAAAGAAAGGCGGACGTGGATGCTGGAATAATGCTGTGTCGCGCGGGCGTGCACGCATGGTCTGGTTCACTCTCTTTGAGTTAGCTTGGCCAGTGGCCGGTCTCTTTTCTATTTCTATTTTATTTTGTAGAATTTTATTAAGAACTTCAAATTAAGTGAAAAATAATAATTCTTACAGATTTGCAAAAATCTTAAATATTAGTTTAGAACATTGTGAGACTATTTTCCAGTCCAATTAGAAATACAAGGATAAACTTTTATGTATTTGGCCTAATAGCATATTACGAAACTTAAAACATAATTATGATTTTATGAAATCGGGTAATTAAAAAAAAAGTTCCCGAAACTGAAGGTTGTCGCAAGTTTTACTTCAACATAGATTTTGATATTGAAGTCGAAACGACTCAAATAACTTTATAAAATTAATATTGGTAAAAACCAAGTTACACAAATTATTATTATGCTTATATCGTTTTATATGGTTACTTGGGCATTGATATTTCAAAATAATGTTTGGGGCTTTTGTCTCATAATAAAAATCTTATACAATTTCAAAAACCATAAAATAGAAATAGGTTTGGTTAGGATATACTTTGAAAACAAATCTTTGTGAAAAAAATATTTTGGGAAAGTCTTTTAAATAAAACTCAAAAGTTTTAAATCCTTGTGATTTTTCAATCAGGTCCAATCAAACATTCACTAATTTTATTTTTATTTTACATTCTAAAATTTAGAAAATTTCGGGATGTGACAAGCCAGCAAGCATGCATGGCTCATGCTAGCTTGAATTCTATTCTCATAGCTACTATTTATATCGATTTGGCTTCTGCGATACAATGATACACTATGCTGAATAATTTGATGATACAAGGTTGTACATATCAGCCTAGCTAGATTCAGAAGCTTATTGTTCAGACTGTGTGTTCGATAAGAACAATGATCCGCTGACTTTGCTAGGTGCCTTTGATTATGCATTTGCTTGGAATTACGGTCAGAAGCTAGAGGCATTATCTAATTGAGGCCTCTTTTTTGCAGTGTTCAAACAAGAAGCTCAAGCTTGGAGAGAGCTTATCATGGAAGGAGACATCTGTAGAGCCAGCCCCAGTGTGCAAGGTGTTTAGGCGCATCGATGAGGAGAATACCGCTGACAGCTTCTGCAAGGTACTATGTACATCGGAGTTAGAGGTGATTACCATCCCCAGTCGTGTTCTACCCTGGTTTTACGGTGGGTGTCCAGAGTCCATCAACCTGAAGATGTCCACTGCATGCACCTGGATTGTGGACCTGAAGCAACAAGATGGCAATGTTTTAATGGACGCAGGATGGCCAGAGTTTGTCAAAGCACATGACTTGAAGGTAGGATACCTCCTGACCTTCAAGAAGATTGACACCAAATCATTGCAGGTGCTCATATTTGGTTACAATTGCTGTGAGAAGGTTATATGGTGTTTAGGTTATCACCCATCGCTGGGGCAACAAAATGAATCACAGCTGTATTAATTTGTCTTACAAATGTTCTGTAGAGAGAGCTGGTCTATAATAGTATAATGATGCATTGTGGGGAACATGATGGTACCATTACTGGATTAGTGGATTGCCTAGCCCTTTCCATTAGTTCGGACTTTTGGTTGTGTTGGCTTGTGTATGAAGCTTGGCATGGTATCAGAGCCCAGGGTCTCGAGTTCAAGACCTGGCTTTCGTAATTTATCCTAAAAATTGGTGCTGCCCTCCGTTGCCCTCCTCGGAGTCCACGTATATGCCTCTTGAGAGTCTCCTTGTGTTGACCTCTTCCCTTCTTCCGGTCACACGTGAGGAGGGGTGTTGAGATGTATAAGTGGATTGCCTAGCCCTTTCCATCAGTTCGACTTTTGGTTGCGTTGGCTAGTGCATGAAGCTTGACAAACCTTATTTATATGTACAGCTCTCTAGTTGTACTATTAATTATTATGTGCTTATGTTGGCTGGATTGTGATGAACATGAGATGTTCTGTTGTTTCCGTAAAGAAAAAAACGTGATGTTTTTCCGAATCCTGCGCTGGATATGTTTTGCACAAACTAGTGAAGTGCCCGCTGACAAAACATATTATGTGCAAATAGGCAACCCTCAGTAACGATCATGGGTTCAAGCGTCCAGGATCCGGTGCCTTGACATCAGCAAGCACAGATGAACAGTTGGTTGACTTGTAGATTTGGACGTTGGATCGAAAATAGATAGCTAAGAACTAAGTACTGTAGCATGTAGCATATGTACTGTTCATGGTCTCATTCCGGGTTCAAGTGCTACCCCATGTAGCACCACTTTTTTTTGGGGGTTAGCCCAGACAACCTTCCCAATAAAAAAAAGTACTACCTTCCCTGCATGGGCCAATTGTTTGTACTTTTGGGCTGCCGCCGGCCATGTACATGGTGATTGCTGTCAGCCTGCTTACTTCGCTGATAACAATCCAAAAACATTTAATGGGCCTCCGACTCATGCCATTGGGGCCCTTCCTAATTTAAACACGGAGATCCTATGATTGGCCCTCAAGAAACCGAGATTCTATATATAAAGTTATTTTTATTTCGTATCAATTATGATTATGATTCTTTTTAAATGCGCATAGCTAGTATGCGCATCTACATGGGATCTATATTTTGATATATTCATATAGTCGATTTCAAAATTTTCATAAATTATTTAAAGTTCCAAGATTTATTCTATCAGTTTGCAAGATCTTTGAGTGTATTTGTAGTTTAAAAAATGACAAACCTCTTCATCAGATTGTTGTTAACAAGTGTAGTGTTGTGAACCCAAAATATATTACATACTTCCTCGTAGATCAAATTTGAACTAATTAAGTTGAACTAAAACCTGGATCAACAGTTAGTATGGATTAGGTGCATGGAGTACGAAAAACAAATGAATAGGCAATATTTCAGTTTTTCCTTCAGTTGAGAATGCTAGAGCAGGACCCATTTGCCAGTAGCGTCCCTCAACATTTGAAGGTAAAGACAAATAGAAGGGATCGAAAAAAAGCAAGTATCCTACATATCTCGGGTTAAAACATATCGAGAAATCACATATTTCTTGTACATAGAGGCTGACATCGTGGACCCATCGACCAGCCGTGGAAAAAAAATCCAAGAAAGGAAACAATTATCGTATAGAGAAGCTGACATGTGGGACACATTTTGCAGCAGCGTCCTCAACTTTAACAAAGGCGGCAGGGGATCGAAAGAAAAAGCAAAGTTGCCAGAAATCAGCGGTCAAAAATAAATCCAAGAAATGAAATGTTTATTGTTCATAGAGGCTGACATGTGGGACCCACGAGCCGGCAGCGTCCTCAACGTTTCAAAGGCGGCAGGGGATCGGAAAAAAGGCAAGTGACCATATATCGAGTGCCAAAAATAATCCAAGGAAAGAAACTTTTATTGTACATAGAGGATGACATATGGGTCCCGTTTTGCAGGAGCGGTCTCACCATTTCCAAGGCGGCACTCGGATCGAAAAAAAGAAAGGAAAGGTTTATCGTTCGTAGAGGGCTGAGATGTGGGACCCATGGGCCAGCAGCGTCCTCTTAGTTTCAAAGACGGCAGGGGATAAAAAAAGGCAAATAGCCAGTAATTAGGGTCAAAAATAAATCAAACAAAGGAAACTTTTACTGTTCATAGAGGCTGACAGGGACCCAAGAGCCAGCAGCGTCTCAACGTTTCAGAGGCGGCATGAGATCAAAAGAAAAACGCAAATACCAAGAAATTATGGGTCAATAATAAATCAAACAAAATAAAGGTTCATTGTTCATAGAGGCTGACATGTAGGACCCCTGAGCCGGCAGCGTCCCCAACGTGTTAAAGGAGGCAGGAGATCGAAAGACAAAGGCCAAAAATCAGTTGGTAAAAAAATCCAAGAAAAGAAACATTTACCGTTCTGAGAGGTCGACATGCGGGACCCATGAGGCAGCAGCATCCTCAACGATTCCAAGGCGGCAGGGGATCAAAAGGGGTCAAAAATAAATCCATCATAGGAAACTTTTATTGTTCATAGAGGATGTGGGACCGACCTGCCAGTAGCGTCCTCATCATTTCAAAGGGGGCAGGGGATCAAAAGAAAACGGCAAATAGCCAGAAATTAGGGGTAAAAAATAAATCCAATTTAGGACACTTTTATTGTTCATAGAGTATGACATGCGGGACCCATGAGCCAGCAGCTTCCTCAACGTTTCTAAGGCGGCATGAGATCGAAAGGAAAAGGAAAGTGACCAAATATCGGGAGCCAAAAATAATCTAAGGAAAGAAACTTTATTGTGCATAGAGAATGACATGCGGGTCCCATTTTGCAAGCACCGGTCCGAAGGTTTCAAAGTCGGCATTAGATCGAAAGAAAAAGACAAGTGCCAAATATCAGGAGCCAAAAATAATCCAAGAAAAGAAACTTCTATTGTACATAGAGCATGACATGCGGGTCCCATTTTGCAGCCGCGGTCTCAATGTTTCCAAGGCGGCACATGACCAAAAGAAAAAGAAGTAGCCAGAAATAAGGGTGTCAAAAAATCCAAGAAAAGGAATATTTCAATTGGGTCAGTTTCGGCCATCCGGGCCTTCAAACTATCCCGCTGGACGCCTTTTGATTCGTACAATTTCAGCCCATTCCAAAACGAGAAAGTCCTATGCCTCGTAAAAACAAAAAAAACAAGGAGATTCAACATATAAGTTTGTTTATGTAAAAATAAAGATTTAATTTATCCCTTTGCAATAGCTCAGAGCAAAATACACTGTTTATTGTCTGCAAAATAATCAAGATATCACATGTTTCTTAATACGGGTAGGCTGACATCGGGGACCCATGCGCCAGCAGCGTCGTCAACGTTTTAAAGGCGGCATGGATGGAAAGAAAAAATAAACCAAAAATCTGTTGGTACAAAATCCAAGAAAAGAAACATTTTCGTTCTGAGAGGATAACATGCGGGACCCATGAGGCAGCAGCATCCTCAGCGTTTAATGTTAGAGGCTGACATGTCGGACCTGTGAGCCAGCAGCGTCCTCAACGTTTTAAAGGCGGCAGGAGATCGAAAGAAAAAATAAGCCAAAAATCATTTGCTATTCAAAATCCAAGAAAATAAACATTTACCGTTCTGAGAGGATGACATGCGGGACCCATGAGGCAATAGCATCCTCAACGATTCCAAGGCTGCAGGGGATCAAAAGAAAAAAAGGAAATATCCAGAAATTAATTAGGGGTTCAAAATAAATCCATCAAAGGAAAGTTTTATTGTTCATAGAGGATGACATGTGGGACCGACCTGCCAACAACGTTCTCATCGTTTCAAAGGGGGCATGAGATCAAAAGAAAAAGGCAAGTAGCCAGAAATTAGGGGTAAAAAATAACTCCAAGAAAGGAAACTTTTATTGTTCGTAGAGGATGACATGCGGGACCCATGAGCCAGCATCTTACTTAAAGTTTCAAAGGCGGCATGAGATCGAAAGAAAAAGGCAAGTGACAAAATATCAGGAGCCAAAGATAATCCAAGAAAAGAAACTTTATTTACATAGAGGATGACATGCGGGTCCCATTTTGCAACAGCGGTCCCAACGTTTCAAATGCGGCTTGAGATCAAAAGAAAAAGAAAGTAGCCAGAAATTAGGGGGTCAAAAAAAATCCAAGAAAATAAAGTTGATGGACATAGAGGATGACATGCGGGTCCCATGAGCTAGCAGCTTACTCAACGTTTCCAAGGCGGCAGGGGATCAAAAGAAAAAAGGAAATAGCCAAAAATCAGAGGGTGAAAAAAAAACAAAGAAAATGAACTTTTATAGTACATAGAGGATGACATGCGGGTCCCATGAGCCGGCAGGTTCCTCAACGTTTCAAACGTGGCATGAGATCGAAAGAAAAAGGCAAGTGACCAAATATGAGGAGCCAAAAATAATTCAAGAAAAGAAAGTTTTATAGTACATAGAGGATGACATGCGGGTCCCATGATCCCGCAGGTTCCTCAACGTTTCAAACGTGGCATGAGATCGAAAGAAAAAGGCAAGTGACCAAATATCAGGAGCCAAAAATAATTCAAGAAAAGAAACTTGATTGTACATAGAGGATGACATGCGGGTCCCATTTAGCAGCAGCGGTATCACCATTTGAGAGGCTGCACAGGATCGAAAGAAAAAGGCAAGTGACCAAATATCAGGAGCCAAAAAAAATTCAAGAAAAGAAATTTTATTGTACGTAGAGGATGACATTCGGGTCCCATTTTGCAGCAGTGGTCTCAACGTTTTCAAGGCGGCACAGAACCAAAAGAAAAATGAAGTAGCCAGAAATCAGGGGGTGAAAAAAATCCAAGAAGAAAGATTTCAATTAGGCTGCATCTCGGACATCCGGGCCTTCGAACTATCCCGCTTGGCCTTTTGACTCGTACAATTTCAGCCCACTCCAAAACAGGAAAGTTCCGAATTTTCTAAAAAAAATAGGAAAGTCCTATGCTTCGCAAAGACAAAAAAACAAGGAGATTCAACATATAAGTTTGTTTATGTAAAAATAAAGATTTAATTTTCCGTTTGAAATAGCTCAGAGCGCAATACACTGTTTATTGTACGCAAAATAATCAAGATATCATATGTTTCTTGTACGGGGAGGCTGACATCGGGGACCCATGAGCCAGCAGCGTCGTCAACGTTTTAAAGGCGGCAGGGGATGGAAAGAAAAAATAAACCAAAAATATGTTGGTACAAAATCCAAGAGAAGAAACATTTTCGTTCTAAGAGGATTACATGCGGGACCCATGAGGCAGCAGCATCCTCAGCGTTTATTGTTCATAGAGGCTGACATGTGGGACCCGTGAGCCAGCAGCGTCCTCAACGTTTTAAAGGCGGCAGGAGATCGAAAGAAAAATTAGCCAAAAATCATTTGGTAAACAAAATCCAAGAAAAAAACATTTACCGTTACGAGAGGATGACATGCCGGACCCATGAGGCGACAGAGCATCCTCAACGATTCCAAGGCGGCAGGGGATCAAAGGAAAAAAAAGGAAATATCCCGAAATTAATTAGGGGTTCAAAATAAATCCATCAAAGGAATCTTTTATTGTTCACGAGAGGATGACATGTGGGACCGACCCGCCAACAACGTCCTCATCGTTTCAAAGGGGGCAGGAGATCAAAAGAAAAAGGCAAATAGCCAGAAATTAGGGGTCAAAAATAACTCCAAGAAAGGAAACTTTTATTGTTCGTAGAGGATGACATGCGAGACCCATGAGCCAGTAGCTTACTCAACATTTCAAAGGCGGCATGAGATCGAAAGAAAAAGGCAAGTGACAAAATATCAGGAGCCAAAGATAATCCAAGAAAAAAAACTTTATTGTACATAGAGGATGACATGCGGGTCCCAATTAGCAGCAGCGGTCTCAACGTTTCAAATGCGGCTTGAGATCAAAAGAAAAAGAAAGTTGATTGTACATAGAGGATGACATGCGGGTCCCATGAGTCAGCAGCTTACTCAACGTTTCCAAGGCGGCAGGGGATCAAAAGGAAAAGGAAATAGCCAAAAATCAGAGGGTGAAAAAAACCCAAGAAAATAAACTTTTATAGCACATAGAGGATGACATGCGGGTCCCATGAGCCAGCAGGTTCCTCAACGTTTCAAACGTGGCATGAGATCGAAAGAAAAATGCAAGTGACCAAATATCAGGAGCCAAAAATAATTCAAGAAAAGAAACTTGAGTGTACATAGAGGATGACATGCGGGTCCCATTTAGCAGACAGCGGTATCACCGTTTGAGAAGCGGCAGTGGATCGAAAGAAAAAGGCAAGTGACCAAATATGAGGTGCCAAAAAAATCCAAGAAAAGAAAGTTTTATAGTACATAGAGGATGACATGCGGGTCCCATGAGTCTGCAGGGTCCTCAACGTGGCATGAGATCGAAAGAAAAATGCAAGTGACCAAATATCAGGAGCCAAAAATAATTCAAGAAAAGAAACTTGATTGTACATAGAGGATGACATGCGGGTCCCATTTAGCAGCAGCGGTATCGCCGTTTGAGAGGTTGCACGGGATCGAAAGAAAAAGGCAAGTGACCAAATATGAGGTTCCAAAAAAAATCCTAGAAAAGAAAGTTTTATAGTACATAGAGGATGACATGCGGGTCCCATTTAGCAACGAGCGGTCTCACCGTTTGAGAGGCGGCAGGGGATGGAAAGAAAAAGGTAAGTGACCAAATATGAGGGGCCAAAAAAATCCAAGAAGAGAAAGTTTTATAGTACATAGAGGATGACATGCGGGTCCCATTTAGCAAGCAGCGGTATCACCATTTGAGAGGCGGCAGGGGATCGAAAGAAAAAGGCAAGTGACCAAATTTGAGGTGCCAAAAAAAACTCCAAGAAAAGAAAGTTGATTGCTCATAGAGGATGACATGCGGGTCCCAATGAGCGACGAGCGGTGTCAACGTTTCCAAGGCGGCAAGGGATCAAAAGAAAAAGGAAGTAGCCAGAAATCAGGGGGTCAAAAAAATCCAAGAATAGAAAGAATTTTGGTTCATAGAGGGTGACATGCGGGACCCATGATCCTGCATCCTAAACGGCTCGATCGGAGAGCGTTGAACGAGATGGCGTGATCGAGAAAAAAAAAATGCCAGAGAGGCTGCCATCTGGGCCCTACATCCCTCGGCGGTGCGGATTTGCGTTGGCTCGGCCGGCGAACCCGAGAATTCAAGATGCACCACGTCCCGGGCCACCATCCGCAACGTTTTGGCCGGTTTCGTCGGGCTAGGTGGCCTCAAAAACGAGAAAAAAAACGTTTTGACATGCACAACGGACAGACCCAAAATCATCGGCCATGGTACACCAGCGACCACGGCGCGACTTCAACTTCGTCGGCCATGGCAACTTTTCTTGTAGTGATAATTATCTCTCGAACAACCATTTGTCCTTCTCAAGTGTATCCTAAATTTATGTCTTGGTTTTTTATCGGATATCCTCGAAAGGACTTTGAAGTCATTCAAGAATTAAAATCATCAATTTATGTCTCGCAATTTATCCTTCATTGGTTTATTTTATCGGATGTTTCCAAAGGACTTTACAATTTATCTAAATAACTAGAAACAATAAAAAAAATCTTAAAAAAGGGGGGCTTTTTTTGCTCCCACAGGGATTCGAACCCTGGGTGCTTCGGCTGTGCACAAGAGTGGCACCACTGGGCTAATGAATGTGTTTTGACTAATGTGCATGGTTTACAGAACTAAAGCTATCTCGCCAGCTGGGAAGGAAAAAAAGATACCCCCGGCGAATTAGACGATTTCGCCGGTGATAACTGCACTTGGGCCCACCTGTAAACGTCAGAAACTTTACCGCCGGCGTTTTCACCAATTCGCCGGGGTACCTGCACTAGGACTTAGCCAAAAAAAAACCCGTCTCTCTGTCGTCCCCAAATCCCACCGCGCGCAGCGCCGCCGCCGATCTGCCGCCATCATCGATCCGCCTCTCCCTGCCACCGTCGCTGCCGTCGTCGAGCCTTCGTCGCTGCCGTCGCCCTCCATCGCAGGTGCGCCCCTCTCCCTGCCTCCCTCTCTCCCTTATCTTCGCTCCCCTCTCCTCCTTCCTCACCGTCGCTGCCTCCCCCAGACCTCCGCCGCCGTGCCTCCCCTCATCTCCACGCTGCTGCCGTCCCTCCCCTGCCGCCGTCGTCGATCCACCCCTCCCCTGCCGTCGTCGAGCCTCCATCGCTGCCGTCGTCGATCCGCCCCTCCCCTTGCGCGGCTCAACTTCCCCGTGGTGGCGATCGACGCCGACGCGGGCCTGCGCAACCTCGACCTGCTGCTGGGGCTCGAGAACCGCGTCCACCTCACCGCCGCCGACGTGCTCGTCGGCGACTGCCGCCTCGACCAGGCCCTCATCTGCCACCGCTCCCTCCAGGGCCTCCACCTGCTCTGCCTCTCCAAGCCTCGCTCCAAGCTCCCGCAGGTCAGGCATCCCCTCCCCCAGCTTATCCATATTGCAATTGGTTCATCTCAAACTGAGCTCCATCGATTATTCGTATGATTCTACCGTGAGTATACTGCAATGTACTCTAGTTTACATATCATCAGTTCTTTCCGAGAGTAGAGATCCAAACGATTCAGTTAGTGTGTTTGGAGTACAAGGAAAGTATTAAAGAACAAAAAGGGGGATGATTTCGTTGAGTATTTTGCATGTCGAATAATATAGTAGTTCAGTCTAAGTATTCCATGCTTCCTATTATCGAAAATCTGATGTAGCAAGTAGGAACTGCCAAGATTAATTATGTTGATGCAGTATTGTGCATTCTTATTTGACATTTCTAAGCCCAAATAGGTGGATGCATTGCTCTCTTGGTTTGCCCCGATCTCCACTTATTTGAATGGGGAATTTGTGTCTCAGGTGACTGGGATTTTACCGTTTTGATGATAACATAGCCACTGCTTGCAGTTGCTGTTGACGCTAATGGTACCCCTGTTTCAGTTTCTTAAAGTGGTTGTGCAAGAATGAACATCATCCTGTGGATGGACCAAAGAGCTATCGATCAGGCTGATCGAATTAATGTTCGCAATTCCCCGGTATTTCAGTACTGTGGTGAGGGTGTCTCCCCAGAAATACAGACTCCAAAGTTATCTGCTTCCCTGGTGTTGCATTGTCCAACATGGGCTGCTTAATTTAAGAATATGTTATGAACAACATAGTATATTTAAGTTACCTAAATACATACTAGTGCAATAAGAGCTAAATTGTGATGTTGATTTCCTGAGAAGCTGGGTGTTCAGTCCATTTATTCTGGAGTGTAGAAATGTGATCTGCAGGTACATTGAGTGCCAAAGTTTCGCCGGAATGTCGATTAACTTCCTTTCCGGCGAAAAGCCATGACTTGTGTAAGCAAAGGTGGGGAGGAGTGTCATCATAATAAAACTAAAATAAAAAGGCACTCCTTCATGGTATGAGATTGTTGGCAGGCACCCGAAGGATTCGGTTAGCCATGGTTTGTGAAAGAAAGGTTGGAAGGAGTGCCACCCAAAAATAAAATAAAATGGGAGCCGCTCTTTGAAGGTTTGTCTGGCACTCCGGCATGACAATTTTAGCAAAGGTCATGCCAAATTTTCGCCGTGGATTTCCACCTAGTAGTGTTTTAGAACAAGTGCTATGTAACTACCTTCAGACATACTGATGGAGCTATTAGTTCAAGGCTGGACTGCTCTCATAAGATCCTAGGCTGTTATAATTATGTTTAATTACTGCCTCGTTTAATTGAGTACTTTTGATGCTACTCGGTTGTTTTAGCTAGTTTAATTACCGGCTATTTTAGCTACTCGGCCGGCTATTTAATTGATTACTTTTGATGCTACTCGTATGCTAGTTTGTGCAGTGCTAGGTACATATAGCTAGCGATGTCGTCTTCGTAGACCCCAACGAAGACGTTGACGGGTCTTCTCGCCGGAAGTTGGATGAGCACTACGAGGCTCATGGTTTCGGATCAGCCGGAGGAACTTCCGAGCAGCGATGACGGGTCCTCGGAGGAGGGGGATGATGAGATGGACAACGATGGTGAGGATGAGAGGGCCGCTGCCGACGAGACCACCGACAGTGGCGTTGCCGGGGGTAGCTCGGATACTACTACCGAGGCCAAGAGGAAACGGAAGCAGCGGCGCCCAAACAGGGTCGGCACCACTCGCGACATAATCACCGCAGTGGACACCAAGACCGGTCTTCCTACTGAGCCCAAGCACGTGGCGAAGGGGTACGGCCTCCAACTGGGAGCAATCCTCCGGGACATCGTCGACGTCAACGAGACGAAACTCCGAACCAAGAAGAAGCAGCATCTGCAGGCCCAACTCCTTGCGCGGCTGCATGCACGGTATGAGTTCCCTGTGGAATACAGGAACGAGGATCCCAAGGATAACATCGTGAACATACGAGCCCTCTCTAAGTTCTCCAAGAACCTCAGCGGTTATAAAACCATGCCGAGGGGGATGCTTGGTGACAATGAGACTTGGGAAGAGATCCGGTGCCACTTCCCGCGGATGACGCCGGAGTAGTATAATAAATTCTTGGAAAACGAGGAGCTCGAGTACACCAAACGACAATCGACCCGGGGAAGGAGCTGGCGGATAAGAACATCGGTCACCACAATCTCGGTTGCCGTGGCTTCGAAGGCAAGCAGCCGGTATGGGACAAGGAGGACCAGGCCTACATAAATGCTGGCCTCGAGCCCCCTTTTGCCAAGTACAAAGACCCACTCTTCAGTGGCATATCTCGGGTCCCGATACCATCGAGAATTGGCTGGGAAAAGTGTCACGAAACCTGATGTGGTGGTGGGAGTTGAGTTGGTCGCCGACGCGAAGGTGATGGCACTAGAGAAAGCAGTGGTAAGCAATTTACCAGCCTTATTAATTTGATACTCGCTCACCAAGTCCATTACATTCTAAAATTGTTCATGTTACTTCGGCAGTTGACGGAACAAGCAGCCGCCGAATCAGCTCGGCTCCTCGTCCCGTACGTCGACGGGAAAAGTCCCGTGGGACACGCCTTTTATCAGGGGTCTAAACACCGTGAAGGCGCGACCGCTTTTGGACAAGCCCCACCGTGTCCCCGGCGCCGGAGGAGGTCGCAAGCTTGCCGACTATGGCTTGGACGTGCCCGCAAGCACTAAGGAGTCGCGGCAGGCGCAGAAGGACCGGGAGCACGAGGCTCTTCTGAAAAAGGTGGCCGACTTGGAAACAACCATGGAGCAACGCGTCAGTGCCGAGGTTCAGCAATGAGTTAGTGCCGAGGTTCAGCAACGCGTCAGTGCTGAGGTTGCTAGCAAGGTCGATGACACGGTGGCCACCAGGGTCAATGAAATCATCCCTGATCTTGTGTTGTCGATGAAGAATTACTTCGCCGGCGGCCAAAAGGGACCGATGCCGGTTATCAGCCTAGGCGCAAGCAACTCGGACAACCGGCCTCCAACTAGACACGCTCAATGCACACCCAACTTGGTGACTCCACCCGCCGGCAATGTCGGCGCTATAGAGGATTCGCCGGACCTGGGGGGCCACAGTACTAGCCCCTCAGTCACCCGCACGCCCGGCCTCGGTCCTTCAACGCGAGCCGAGCTCGACGCCCTCACGGTAATTAATTTAGTCTCTCAAGCTCTACAAATTAGTTACTTTGTCGTCGCCCTCTCCGACCTATACATGTTTTCACAGGAGAACGCGACTCCTTGCACCTTGCTACCGAATGTGGACAACAAGTTGAAGGCTGTAGCGAGCGGCAGGTGTCATCCTGCCAACACAGCGGATTTTCCACCGCGTCGAGGATGGATGATAGCGTGAGCCGGGTTCGCGTGAACCGGTCGTTACCGGGATGCCAAGACCTCCATCCTCCTTATCAACCCCGGAAACGGAAACCCCGCTCACTCTCGGGGACCTCAAGAATCACATCCTTCTATGGCCGAAAGCCCTACTCCGGCTGAACACCGCCGCCTCGGAGTTCGGAGGCAAGCTATGGCATGGTCACTCCTCAGGATGCGACGGCTGCCCCGAGTCCTCCACCGGCTGGTGGTCCTTTTGGGCCCGATAGCCAGCCCGACAGTCAGCTCGAGAGTCAGCATGGCAACGCGTTGGACATCGATCAAGCTCCAATCGATATGTTCATCGCTGAGATGGAGGGCGACGGGGTTTCTCCTTACAAGCCACCCGCCGATCGTACGCTAAAGAAGAAGTTGTTCCTTTCACAAGAAACTCCCGAGCAGGAAGACACTACCGCCTTCACCGCTCCACCCCGAGTTGGGCTTACCCCGAGGACACTCCTTGGTGCGACCACGGAGGGTATGAAACAAAACGCCACTCCCGGCTGCAGTAAGAAGAAGGCCGGGAAGCGGAAGAAGTCCGGAGATGTTGCCGCAAGCAAGAAAGTGGTTAATGACAAGTTGCCGACCCCGTGGAGGAAGATGCATCACCTAGGCCAGCCTATGCTGCCGGCACACATTGTCCAGCAGGTGACGCCCGATATGAGGAGCTTGCATGATGTTGTTCTAATGAAGGAGGACCTACTTCTTCGAGATAGAAATCCCTCGTACCCGGTTTTGACGGCCAAGGTGCCCAGTGGCTTTGGCTTTGTCACCACATACCTTGCGGACTTGATGTTCATTCGATATGAAGACATCTTCAGGCTCTTGAACATGCAACAGCTCGACCGAAACTTGGTCCGCCTCCTATCGCTCAGCATGGCGCACGATATCGCCATGGAGAACACAACGGACATCGCTATCATGGACCCCTTCTACATGACTCCAACCGCCGTCCGTAACGAACAAGCGTTTCTAGCGAAGTACATCAAGGATTTCTTGGTGTTAAACAAGGATAAGAAATGCTTTGCCATACCATATTTCCGCGAGTAAGTATTTGGTTACTAGAGTACCCTCTATTACATTCTTTCATGAATTTCCTTCATAGTTGATCGAGTATGATGGTTTATTTCCATTTTGCGCAGATTCAAGTACCGCACCCTCCTCCTCTTTCACCCGTATCATTCACATGTCAGCTACCTCGACTCCGGGCTTGATCCGGACAAGGACTTCACCGACCTTAAGTCTACACTTGATAAAGCCCTCGCCGGCTTCATAGCCGAGGTTGGCATCGACAAAATCAGGCATGAGAAGAAAGTGAAAGGTTGCTATGTGTGCAACCACATAACCAAGTTCCCCGCCTCAAGCAATCGGCGCATGACAATGGGATGGAGGCCTCGGTTTGCCATCCTACGGATGAGGTCGATTGTAAGGTCTCAAAACGATCTCTTGTTGCCATCCAGCCTTCGGCGGATGTTCGTGAACATGGCGGACACCACCGATGAAAACGTGAGAGCCGAGTTCCGTGCCATCCAGCGGACCATTTGCACAATACTCGGAGGGATATCTCGCGGTAATGGTGGCTTGTTCCACTATGGTCCCGCACTTTCTAAGGCCGAGATAGAAGGCCGATTAGAAGATGGATGTGACGACAGTAACATTCAACACGCTCGAGGGCATCCGTCCCTTCCCGCCGAAGCCGACTTGACTCAAACACTTTTGTCCTTTGCAAATGTTAGTCATAAAATTACTTAAGTAATTTCCATGCTTTTTCTTTGCACTACTCTATGTTATATCTCTCTCTACTAATGTACTAACAACTTTCATTTCTTTTTTCTCGTGTTTGCATAGATGACGTACTATGTCGTCTACCACGGCAGGGTTCCCGGAGTCTACGAGGACCGGGAAGACCGTAGGAGGCAGGTCCACCGTTTCGAGCGGCAACAGCTACAAGGGGTACACCACTTTGGAGGAGGCGGAAACTCGATACGCCAACTTTCGAGCGGGACGAGAGGAGGGAGATGTGGAGGACCCCTTTCATCGTGATGATGCTTGCCGCCACCGTCTCTCTAGTTTATTATGTCATTGTTGTTTAGCTAGGTCATCGACACCGGACTTATATGTATTTCCGTAACATGTGCTACTTCGAGTCGTGATGTTTGAACCATATGGTCAACTATCTACTATCTAAACTTGTCTTATTAATGCATGCATGTTGTGAACATTTGAGACTTTCTATATAATCGTGTATCCGTGTATCCGGTCTGTATTTCTAGTAATATCTCGTGTTATACTTTGATGTGTGTATTCTTGTGTATGTACTCGTGTATTCTGGTTTGTATTCTTGTGTGTATTCTCGTGTATATACATTACATTTCGAGTTTTATTTTTTAATCCCGTGATCAATACCACCGGCGCTCCTAAACTATACCCCGGCGAAATTGGAATCGCCAGCGGTGCAGCCGATTACCCCTCGCGACTCGTAAGACGCCGGTGCTAAGCCATGCACCGGCGATTTGAGAAAAGCGCCGGGGATAATAACACTTACCACCGGCGATTTGGAAAACGCTGGCGGTAAGGGGTTACCACCGGCGAGGAGGTCGCCGGCGAACACGAAAACGCCGGCGGTAAGGGTTTCTGGTGCGCCGGCGGTAGTACATTTCCTAGTAGTGTGAAGCCGTCGTCCTGAGGGGTGAAGACGATGGTGTCGTCGACGAACTCGCTCCATCCCTTGATGAAGCCGACGCGCTGGCCCGTCCACTGCAGCTGCACCTTCCACTCGCAACGCTAGCCCATGTACAAGCATACCTTCACCGGGGGGGCCATTGTTCTTGAGCTTGTACTTGGTGGTCAGGAGCTGCTCCATGTAGGGTGGCACGCTGAGGGAAAGGAGGTCGTGGCTCTCCACCTGCACGAAGAACACCGGTAGACGCTGCCTAGCTGCGTGCCCCAAGTTAGCAGGACGGCCGGCGTGAACCCTTGGCGATGTGATCTGGTGGTGGGCTTCAATGAACGCTACGTTGGGATCATGCAGCTACACCTGGATGGCCATGTCCCTTGCGTCCAGTATGGACCCTTCCGAGAACACTTTCAGGAAGGGCCAGTTCTGCAGATGCAATGACAATGCAAAGAGTTAGCAATAAAAAGATCAAGTCGAAGTAGAAGCACAAAGCACTACGAAGTCCATCATGGTGCTTGAGCTTGGCATTGCCAAGCACAAGCACTGTCATGGACAATGGCAATGCTAAGCACAAGTACTGTCATGGGCAATATGACAATGCCAATGCCAAGCACAAGCACTGTCATGGACAATGACAATGACAGTGCCAATGCCAAACACAAGCACAAGCACTGTCATGGACAATGTCAATGCCAAGCACAAGTACTGTCATGGACAATATGACAATGCCAATGCCAAGCACAAGCACTGTCATGGACAATGACAATGACAGTGCCAATGCCAAACACAAGCACAAGCACTGTCAAGCCAATCATGGTGCTTGAGCTTGGCATTGTCAAGCACAAGCAATGTCATGGACAATGCCAATGCCAAGCTCAAGCACTGTCAAGGACTTGACATTGTCAAGTCCATCATGGTGCTTGAGCTTGGTATGGCAAGCAAAACCATTGTCAAGAACACGCATGCACATTGCCATGAATCTCATCTACATTCACATAGATCTAAGCGGTCGGACAACTATATGTGATCTACAATGTCATCTAGTCGATCTAAACAAGCAGATGAGGAGTCGATTGAGGGTACTTACGATTGGGTGGAGTGAGAGCGGCCCAGTCTGAGGCGGAAGAGGACGCGCACAGGCGCCAGTAGGTCCTCGAGGAGGTCGCACTCCAAATCCGGGTGGAGGAGGAGGCGGAGCTAGAGCGTACGTCATCTGGTACGGCGACGGTGCCGCGGTCGGGAAGCGGGGCGCCGATGGTGCTGTTGGCTGAACCCCGGCGGTGGCGCGACGCGCGGCGCACCATTGGGTGCAGGCGGGCGCGGCATGCCCCATGGCATCGGCGCCTGCATCGGGGTCGACGCGAACCCCGCCGGGGGCTCCATCTCCTTGGTGGAGCCCGGTGCACCTGCCGCCATTGCGGTCGCCATCGCCGTCGGAAACCCTAGTGGGGAGGGGGCAAAAAATCCCATTGTCGAGGGATCCACCGGTCGAATCTCGGTGGCTTGAAAAGCGAGGATGGCGGCACTGCGAGTTGCCACGCCGGCCGGCCTCGTGCTCGCGAACGGCGATGGCCAATTCAACACCTCGTTGGACCTCGTGGCCGTCGACCAGGCGGCTGGATCCATCGACGGTGGAGAGGAAGGCGGCGGAGGAGGCGAGGAGGCCATGGCGGCGGTTGATGCGACAGGGCGGTGACTGACAGTGACATGAGTGAATGGGGAGAGAGAAGGAGGGAACCAGTGCCTGGAACTGGAGAGCGAGGACCAAGACAACGCGGTGTCTCCCGCGCTTCTCCACGCGTGCAACCGTTGCACGCGGGCGTGCAAAATGGCACGATAACGAAAAACTGACGATTCGGGCGTGGGCGTTTCTCCAGAACTTGTCACAAGGGTGCTTTGAGAACCGGTTGATCTACAACGCAAACTTCTTACAAGCAACCAAACGAGCCGGTTTTAGCTGGGCCCGATGCGAGGCAACGGGCTCACAGCCTACAAAACACGCCCCATGAGTCTGGGATGAGACACGGGCGGGGCTCCTTGGGCCGCTATCTGTTTTAGGCCTTTTAGGGCATGGAGGGGCCCAAGCTTCTGCGTGGGACCGCGGAACATAGCGGCGGCATACAGAGATTTTTATCTGGCGATTCCGGAGTCCTGCAACTTCGTCCCCAAATCGACGCTCGCCCAAACCCTTGGCTCGCGTCCGATCGCCGCCGGCCCACCTTCCCCCGCGCCGCCGGCCCACCTTCCCCGGCGCCGCCGCCATTCGATTCCCTACTCCCAGACCGCTCGACGCTTTCCCAGATCCCAGATCCCATCACAGAACTTTCACAATGGCAGGATCCCACGCGCCAGTAGAAAGGATGGCGTCGAGGTGCACCCCCGCGACGGCGCGGGCCACGCTCGCGTTCGAGATCGTTGGGTATAGCATGCATAAGGGCATGGGCGCCGGTAAATTCATCCAGTCACCCCGCTTCTCCGTTGGCGGGCACGAATGGTGCGTCAGCTACTGCCCTAACGGAATTCCGATGGTTGACATCAACAAGGACTACCTCTCAGTATCCCTCGAGCTCCTGAGCAAGCGCGCTGAAGATGTGCCGGCGCTCTTCGACTTGAGGCTCATCAACAGGGCCACTGGGCTGTCTTCATCGCGGCACTCCTGCTTGGAATCGCCAATGTTGTTTAATTCTCTCGACCCTAGTAAGGACACATTTGCCATGGGGACCATGCAGAAAAGCGACCTGGAAAAGTCTGCTCTACTACAGGATGACTGCCTCATGATTGAGTGCGACCTAACTGTGATCAAGGAGCCACTTGTTGACCAACCTGTGGAGGTCCAGATGCCACCATCAAACTTGTCTGATAACCTTGGAAAATTGCTAGAGACTGGTGAGGAAGCAGATGTGATATTCAAGGTTAAAGGGGAGGTTTTCATTGCGCACAAGATTGTGCTTGCTATGCGGTCGCCGGTCTTCAAGGCAGAGCTCTATGGACCGATGAGAGACAAGACGAGCCGGAAGATAACTGTCAAAGACATGCAGCCTGCTGTTTTCAAGGCATTGCTGCACTTCATCTACACGGATTCGTTGCCTTCCATGGAAGATCTTGATGATGATGAGAATAAAGAAATGGTTAAGCACTTGCTAGTGGCTGCTGATCGCTATGCAATTGAAAGGTTGAAGCTGATATGTGAAGGCACTCTGTGCAGAAGTCTTGATGTCGAATCTGTTGCGACCATATTAGCTCTAGCTGATCAGCATCAGTGCAGCAGGCTGAAGGATGCTTGTGTGGAATTCGTCACCTCTTCAAATAGAATGGATGATGTGGTGGCAACCCAAGGGTATGCGCACCTCAAAAGATCATGCCCTGCTGTCTTAGTAGATATCTATGAGAGAGTAACAAAGTCCCGCAAAATCTAGTATGCTCATCCTGGGTAAAATTTAGAATAGTTTAGCTTAATTGACTTGTGGCATCTAAGATGAACTAGTCTTATACTTTGAATTTTCACTTTCTAGAGAACTTTTGTAAGAGTACCCAAGGCTTGCCATGTCCTTTCCTATTCAAACGTCATTTGGAGCTCATGTTGTGGCTTTTGGTGGAGAATGAGTCTCTGTCTTCCATGTAGTTATTGGATCATCCTATCCTATGAAATCATGAATCTTCACTAGTTCACTAGATATTTTCCATCTTCTTTTGTGATCTATTACTTTACTCTTTATTTAAGGCTGGAAACATTTGCATTTATATCAGTTACGTCTGAGCATGGATGTGCTACTGCAGTGATACACTTGCAGGGGAACAATAAGTGCTAGATTTCAGTTAGAGAAATGCTAAGTTGAAATGGTTTCCATACATTATCGGTTGCCCAACAAATATGAGATTAACAATTATCAGGCTCATGTGCTGTTTGAAATGTGGTTATCACAGATGGCAAGATTTGTGCAGGTAGAATAATAGTATATTTAGTTGGTCTTTTGTTCATTGATCGTGGTCGTAGGGTGTGTGTGTTATGGGACTTATGAACCAGACAGTACAAATGCTAAGGAAGCAAATCAAATTGCTTGTCCCAAAAATTATGTTCTGAGTTGGGTTCTTGTCCTCAGAATATCATTTTCACGTGAAGATGTGTACCTCATTATGTTTTAGCAATATGAGACAAATGAGAAATTCTTTGTTGGTACATAAGTCTGATCCATCTGCGCAGAAGTGCCTTCCAGGTTCGTACATTGCTAACATGCTACATGTTCGACTATATTTCTTTCAGATACATAAAACTTTATGTTTTTGACTTTTTGTTCACTAGTTGCTTGACGATTAGATTGAGTCCTTTATTTCATTGTTCTTTGTGTCCTCACATGCTTTCATTCTTTTGTTGTTAATTTTGCCAACTTTCTGGCTCTGTGTAGCCGGTAATTAGACACAACAGGATATATATCCTGGATGCAAGAACTGAAATTATTCGCTCCATGGTCCGTAATTTTCCATTATTTCAGTTAAAACATCATTTTACATGTAGTTTGTATTATTATCATGTGGAGAAGAAATAAATTACAGTTGTATCTGAAAAACAGAACGTAGTTCTACCTTCCTGAATACAAGAACAAATAGTGTAAATTTATGTGTTATCAGATGAAGGGACTATACGATGTTGAATTCAGGTGGGCTTAAATCTGCAAAAGGATTTTCACAATATTCCTGCTGCTTATACATGTATGAGATTTCTTGGGATCTGATCCTCTATTGTGGTGGCTTGTCCTTCTGTGATACTTGAAAACCGATGAGGGTCCAAAATCTTCACTCGTTCTTCCTTTAAAATAATAATACGCAGCAAATCGAAATCTTATGGTTGAACTGCAACAAGCCAACAGCTAATGATTCGAATACCTTGTCATGCTATCTTATTCTTATGCCATCTGATTGTAGGTCGTCACTATTTGACAATTCGTATCTGCAGAAAATAGACATCGTAGAATGCCTGGTGACTAGATGAAGATGCTGCATTCTTGGGTGTATCGTACTCAGACTGTCAATACATAGACAATATGGTCATATGGGCGATATCTGTTGGAATATCTGACACATGCCATTGAACCAAAGTTGGGTCAGCATATTGGCAGCCGACATTGGCCCATAAACGACTGTGCATCAAGTTGTCAGCTATGGCTGAGGAGAGTTTAGAATGGGAATTCAGAGATTTTGCGTGATCTTATCCTCCTATCCATGTAGAATAGCCTGCATCTTCCTTTTGAGTTGCTGGTCTGCATTTTCGTCGATGAGCTGTATGCTCTCTTCAACTGTTGCGAGGATTTATTGGACCGGTTGACAAATTGGTGCTACTTGTTTGATGGCTCCCTTTCAAGCACGGGTCCTTTTCAAGTCAACAGTGCCAGCGACATGTTGAAGCTTGCTTGTACTGCAGAGAGAAAGCACGGAGTGAAATCCGTAGCATTGGTTTTACCTAGCTTCTTGAACTAGCGTGACCAAAGATATCTCCATGATAATATTCATGAGGGTAAATGTCTGAGAAAGAGGAAGCAACTTTTTTATCCACTGTGTGGCTGGGAATGGGATGCATGCAGAATTATCACTAGCTTTTGTTTTCTTCCCCGCTGATGTATGTTGCGTGACACGGTGGTCGAGATGCCGACTCGATCGGTGAGAAGACAGAACCAGCACGTTGGAGCTACAGAGGCTAGCCGGAATCTCTGGATATTCAAGCTGCTCCAAGGAGAAAATGGAGCCGCCTAGCCTAAAATTAGGTGGTTTGTTGATTTTGAGCGGCAGACTTCCGATAAATGAAAATAGAAAAGCAGATACGGTATGAGAGGCTGAGAGGCAGACAGCTAGTTGTCTGGAGCTACTGGTGTTCATTCAATCTTGCTACAGTTCCTGGTCGCTCGTTCCGGCCTCAATCAGGTGGGACATGACATAGCCACCTTTTGTGGCGATTTACACAAAAATAACCCAAAAGTGGAAGAAAAGCACAGACTGACCCTCCGGCGAAACTATTTCACCAATCTAACCCTTTTGTGTGGCGCCCTCCCACGGGCGCCACACATGCCCATGTGGCTCTCCTCCCGCCGGCGCCACACACCCAGGCCGACGTGGCCCCTCGCCGCCGAGCCGGCGCGCCCGTCCGACGTGGCAGCATGTGTGGCGCCCTCCCAACGGCGCCACACATGCACTTGTAATCCTCCAAAACATACCGTGAGACAATTCCTCCGGGACTTAGCCGCTTTGCGAGGCTCGATGTGTGGCGCCGATGACACGGGCGCCACACTAGCCCGTGTGGCGCCGATGCCACGGGCGCCACACATAGAGCCTCGCGAAACGGCTAAGTCCCGCAGGATTTGTCCCACGCGATGTTTTGGACCCAATGGTTCATATAAGTTGGCATGTGTGGCGCCGATGCCACGGCGCCACACTCCCGATACATGCCTCAAACCTGTCTCATCACTCTTTGCGGCTGGTGGTGTTCAACAAGCCACATGCATATGAGTGGGCAGACGCATACGCCGAACCGCGCCTCCTCCGTGCACTTGGGGTTTAGGTCAGTCATCGCCGCGCCAATACGGTAGTAGCTACCATATGGCTCCCATTCCACCCGCAGACATACAATTATTTAGTAGATGCCGTAGAATCAATCAAAACTAGGATTGCAACTCCGCAGTGATCGGTTACCCGCTTCAGCCGGTAAGAGTGTCCAACTCCGCGAGTGTACCGCCCGTACATGATCATTGGATCGCTCGTCATCTCCGAGACATTGTCCCAAAGGTATGCCCAAGTGGGCTCCCGATCGAGAAAGTGAGGGAAATGAGGCCATGGCGTCTCGTTGAGTACCCCGGGACGCCCAACCGATAGGCGGTCCCAGCTCCATACGGAAAGTAGGAGCATGCATCCACCAATACCGCCGCTACCCGTCTTGCTCCCGGCCCCGCGACAAGCTTCGTCCAACCGCATACATAAGATATTTGGTTACTACTTTGTGTAGCGCACTACTATAGGAAAATAGTACATAGAACAAATCATCACCTGCCGGTAGAGGTAGGCAAGTGCCGCCGTTCCCCAACTCCACCGGGCGTCCAACACCGTAAGCGCCTTCAGCCCAACACCAATGGGCCAGCTTACCCCCACCGTCGGGAAAGAGAGTCCTGGAAATCATGTACCATAAGTACACGCGGCGTACGTCCTCCGAGTGTCCTCGTCGGCCTCTATGGGGCATTCTCGCAAAGTTAGTTCCGATCCAAGTGAAAGACGCGCCGCGGGAACTCTCTCCTTTGGATTTTCTCGGCGGCGGAGGAGCCCTCGCCAATAAGATCCTCCATCCGTCCGCGCCACCCATCGAAGCTGTGTTCATGCACGAGTGGCTCGCCCTGAATAGGTAGTGCAAGGATCATGGAAACATCCTCGCAGAGTAGGGGCCATCTCGCCGGCCCTCAAGTGGAAGGTGTGAGTCTCCGGCCTCCACCGGTCGACAAGGGCGGTGAGTGCCGAGGGGTTCATGTGTGGCCCCCACGGCTTACAAGGGATATGAACGGCATAAGACCGGTAGGCCGGATGAACTCCGTGTACCTCTCGTCATAAGGTATATCCGGTGTGCCATGGTAACGAATCTTCAAAGGGTGAAGATCCGTTCCCCTCTCCGTCATATGAACAGCCCGGTGCTCCCCGTCGTACTCTTCATCCGGAAGCCACACCATCCTACATGTATGAGCAACACATACAACATATTATGAGCCATTCATACCAAATATGAGCAACACATACATGAGAATATATCCAAATAAGCCATCACACATACATTCCTAACAAATATGAGTTATTCCATCAAGAATACATGAGAATATATCTAACTTTCGAATCACATATACATCACACATACATGAGAGTTCATATCCAAATACATCACACATATGAATTTCGTAAGACATACCATTCCTAGGCACATAATAGACATATGTAAGACAATAGAATGCATTTGCTAAGCTCCAATTTTGCCTTTCACCACATACATACATAAGGATTTCAACACATACATGTAAAATTTCATTCAACACATCTAGGGTTCCTACATATCTAGGGTTCCTACATATCTAGGGTTCCTACACATACACATTCAACACATACATAGCCATTTCAAATCTAGTTTCCATGTCTAGGGTTCATGTGCAAATCTAGCAAGATCTATGAAATTAGTGGATGAATGTGAGGGATTCGAAGGGGAATACCTTGAGGAATGGAGGAGGAAGGACTTGGCCGGCCGGATCTGACGATTGCTTGGTCGATTTGGTGGGGGGGCGAAGGGGACTCGGCGGCGGCGGCGGTTTCCCGGGAGGAACAGAGAGAAGAGAAGAAACCGGCTGCGTCGGGCCGGGCGCGGCGCGGGCGCCACACTTAAGTGGATGTGTGGCGCCCGTGGCATCGGCGCCACACATGCTAGTGTGGCGCCCGTGGCGTCGGCGCCACACATCGAGCCTCGCAAACGGCTAAGTCCCGTGACGTTCCGGAGCCCCCGGATGTTTTCGACCGAAAACATGATATAAGTTGGCATGTGTGGCGCCGTTGGGAGGGGCGCCACACATGCTGCCACGTCGGACGGGCGCACCAGCCTCGCCGGCGAGGGGGCCACGTCGGCCGGGTGTGTGGCGCCGGCAGGGAGGGAGCCACATGGGCATGTGTGGCGCCCGTGGGAGGGGCGCCACACAAAAGGGTTAGATTGGTGAAATAGTTTCGCCGGAGGGTCAGTCTGTGCTTTTCTTCCACTTTTGGGTTATTTTTGTGTAAATCGCCACCTTTTGTGAAGCAAAGTGAAACCTTTTCCGCCAGCAGATTTGATTGAACAGAAGATCAGAAAAATCCACAGCCTACATGGTGCAATTATTGGAAAAACATCATGATATGTGGTGTACAATCATTGGAAAAATGGAAGCTCCAGAATTAGAGACCAAGCAGTACGTGCGCAGTAGTGGGCAGCTGGGGCGGTCCGTTTGCTGCCCATGTATGCTCCAAGAAAACAACAGTTCAGACAATAGCACTTGGGCACGCACACGAGTAGGAGGAGCCGTGGGTCAACAATGAGCAATGAGCTGAGCTCTCACGATGGTTGGTCACCTCCGGGAGGGAGGTTCAGTTCAAACATGGCTGTGACTATGGGATCCCGGTGGGATGTCATTTTGTACTATGTAGTTCAAATTTTGATGTTAAAATTTATATTTAAAAAGTTAAATTATACTACAAGTGGGACAAAAGTGGGATCCCACTTGACACCCTTAGCTGTACGGTTTTGCCACGGGGTCACATCCCCACTGACCTCGCGCGCGTTACGGCATCTCCAGCGCCGCAACATAAATGGACGCTAACCGATCGTTTGCGTTCGCCGTGACTGAAAATGTGTCTGGGGTCCTGCTCCAGCGGAGCGATACAAAGTGACCGGGCCGTCCGCGGCGACGCAAACCTGGCCTAAATATGAGACAGGTTTGTGTCTCCGCGAACGCTCCACGGTCGGGCCGAGTGTCCGCCAAAAATAACGTAGGACCGGCGCGTCAGTTACATGGAGGCCGATAACATTTCCGTTCCTGGCGCGAAAAATCAAAGTAGACCGGCGCAAGCAGTCCAGAAGCGTTGGACGTCGTCGCCGCCGCAGCCACCACCATGGATGCCGAGGTAACCCTCTCACCCGCCGCCGCTCCACACTCCCCCGTAGCCACGACCGCCAGCATGGAGGCTGCAGCTCCGGCGGAAGCAAAGCGGGCCACCACCGGTGGCCGGGACGCAAAGCCGAAGGCGGTAAAGAAGGTGCTATCCAAGGAGGAGAAATGCGTCGAGGCGCGAAGCGTCGCGGCCGGCGCAAGAACCGGAAGGAGAGGTTCAAGGCATTGCATAAGAAGGGCTACCATATGGTCCATTGCTGGGACAAGCTCAAGGACGCGCAAAAGTGGAAGACAAGCTTTGCGACCTACGATCAAGCCCGGTCATCTCCCTATTCCAAGTGAAACACACACAAATGCAGCTCTGAATCAACTCCGGCGATAGTGAGGTTTCAGGTAGAGGAAATACAGTGGTGAGAACCAAAAAAGAGTTTTTCCAACCGCCCCAATAACTGTGGGTGGCCTTTCTGGTTCAGCTTAACTGAAGACTGCTACACAGTTGCAGCTTTTCTTTTACAACACACAACCCCAACACAGCATCGTGCCCAGCATACCTTTCCTACGAGCTAACACTGCTGCTGACAGGTACACATTGCATCTCTACTCTCATGCTGCTACACAAGTTGCACGCACTGTAGATGATGCACTCACGCACTGCCTAATCCAGTGCTTATACATACAATTGCATCAGGATATATTGGTTGATCTAAAAAGTTTAAACACAACATGCATGCCTGTCTTGAAGATCAATGCGCATATCCCTCCCTGCCTACTCACATCATGAACTCTAGGGGCACGCATTCGAGTGTAAACTCTGAACCAGTACTATTTTCCTATCTTATGCACACACACTAAAGTACATCAACACTTTCTCAGCCATTGACATTTGACAAAATGTTCTAGAATCAGCAAGCGCGCGCAGATTATGTAGCGAGGGGCCTCACCGAGCAGCTGAGTTGGGGAGGTGGCCGGCCGACGGCAGAGGGACGGAGTGGGGTCTCCGGCAGCAGCAGATCGGGGACGTCGCCGGTGGCCGCAGGTCGTGGAGGTTGTGCGGGAGGTCGGCGGCGACGGCATCTCCGGGAGGGCGAGCACCATCTCGTCGTCCTTGTCTCCCCGGGGGCGAGCCACGGTGGCGGGACACGGACGCTATCCACCTCCAGCGCCGGCCTCTGCTGCTGCGGCTTGGGCCGTAGCCCAGGTCTGATGCGTGGAGGCAGGGAGCGAGGGAGGCGGAGGGGGATTGGGTGGGAAGGGCTGTCCGGCGGCGGCGGCGAGGGAGTTGGGTGGGGTGGCCGGCCGGCGGGCGGCTGAGCGGCGAGGGAGTTGGGTGGAGTGGAGAAAGCAGGGGATTTTGGGAAAGAGATGGTTGTCGTTTGATTTTGGCTTCTCGGGAAAGAGATTTTTTTGGTTGCGTCCCCTTTTTACTGCCCAATCAAAGCAAATTGCATCCTTGTTTACAGGCATTATCTTTACTATTAAATTGCAATAGGTGGCTGCCTGGTGTCACACTTGGGCCTCTCAGCTTAAAGGTGAAAGCAGCCTATGCGGGCTTAAATAAAAAAACATGACGGCCCAAAAGCAAGCACTGTTCCGTCACATCCGCACATATACAAGAGAAAAAACGTGAGGTTATGGCCGACTCGATCGATCGGATTTTGTTTTCTAAACATGGTCTTAAATAGGACACGGTCGATCGTATTTTGTTTCCTATAAACGCTTGAGGAAACATGGCCGACTCGAATCAGGAATCGACCTGATTGCTTTTTTAAATTTTTCTTTACCTTTTCAACCGTACGTACACGCTAAGAGGAGCAATAAAGCAACGCTAGAAATCAATCAGCTCGATTCTTTTTCCTTGTTTTAAACATACACTAACTCACGATCTAGCAAAGAGAACTCTCACACTTGGATGGTCTCCACTCTCCGGCGGCCGTTGATCGGGTTAAGCTATGCACGACTCACGGCCATTGATCCATCCATATATATGCATGCAAATAAGGGAAACGCAAGAATGAACCTGCCGGCATGTGCTCCGGCCACAAGTCTGTCTCCCATTGGTTGATGTGCCGTGTGGGCCCTATATAGCAGTTGTCTTTTCCTCATATACTAAAAAGTACTCACTAGAATACAATAGGTGGACCTGAAGAGTGAGAGAAAGCTTCATTATTAAGGAGAGAGAAAAGGGCCGTGGCAGCACGCCGTACTGCAGCACACATGCGCAAGCAGAGCCGTGGCGATGGATGCCGTCGGGGCAGTCGTACGGAGCGCTGGAGCGCCCCGCGACTCCGGAAGCTCCGGCCGCCATCGTGGCCAGCCGTACGGCGCGCGAGGGCCACTCAGCTCGTGACGCTCGGGAGCAGCTGGCCACCGTGCGCAGGCAGCGCAGCTCCTGCACTACGAAAACTCGCCCCGCCCCGAGCTCCGCTGCCGCCGCCACGCCCCGAGTCCCCGACGCCGCCGCCCCGACCCGAGCTCCGCTGCCGCCACCTCGCCCCAATCGACATCCGCGGGAGCACAGCAGCGTTGGTGTCGGCTGCCTCGAGGTGGGCGCGTGCACCCACGCTTGCACGGCAGCGTCGCAGACCGCCGCCGTGGGCGTGCTTCGGAACTGCTCTCCGTGTTCTCCGACGAGGGCGCGCTGTCTGCGCCGCCGCAGCAGCCAGCTCGCCGCCTCCCTCTCCACGCCCACGCGCTTCCGCCGCGCCGCGCAGAGCCAGTCCGGCTGCCTGACCCGTGCCTTCCCCGTCGCCACCTTCCAGCTCACAACGCTGGAGCCGGCGCCGGACGAGGAGGAGGCAAAGGCCGCCGACGAGGGCGCCGTCAACCACGCCGCCCGTCGCCGCTCTGGTCGCGCGCATGCGTGCTGCTGCGCGCCCTCCGGCTCGCCGCCAATCTCCGGCTGCGGCCCCGCGTAGTCCGGCTGCGGCCGTACCGCTTCTCATCCCGCGACAGGGCGGCGTCTAGGATGGGGCGGCGTCGAGGACGGGGCGGCATCGGGGACAGGGCGCCGTCGAACTGGCGTTGGGGACGGGGGCGGCGTCAGGGACAGGGCGGCGTCGGGGACAGGGCGTCGTCGAGCTGGCGTCGGAGACGGGGGCGGCGCCGACGTGGCATCGTGGACGGGGCGGCGTCGACATGGTGTCCAGGCGAGCTCGGGGAGGAGCCGGGCGCGGCGGTGATGATCTGGGGATTGGATGGGAAACGATGGGGCAGGGGAGAGTACAGGGGGCCCCACACGCGTATATACTATCATTTTGCACCTGTATATGGAAAGCACCCATTCCGTCAGTGGACCCCACGCAAAAAATGGACCAATCAGAAGCTGATTTCGCGCAGGATCACATGCCGCCCGGTTCCATTAGTCCACTCTCTGCAAATAAAATGTTTTCAAAAATTAACGTATGTAAGGTACATATATTAGGACACTACAACATGGGTTGTAATTTAATTATCGAAAATTGAGGGGTACATAAATATCGTGTAATCATATGTAGAAACGGCGGTGAGAATAATATCAAACCATGTAGAAGCGGACCAGTTGGGGTTTAAAAAATTGCCCAAATACAAATAGTTGTCAACGCTGCGGTCGTTCGCATGATCCTCGCACGCCCGCTGATGCTTCGTCTTCCGCGGTATAACTTACTGGCGGCGCACTGTAGCTTTTTATGGCCGCGTTAATGGCGTGTCTCGGCTTCCGCGAGCGTGCGCTGCTGGGGTGCGTCGCAGTGGCAGGACATTGAAGACGTGATGTCATCCGAGCTTCTTAAAGAAACGCTATCGGCGCCCATTTCCCCGACCACACCATTGCCAGAGTCCACCCTATCCACCCGATAGACGCCATGGCGAAGAAATGTTGGCCGTTCCACAAGAACAAGAACGACCACGAGGCTAGCGGTCGTCCAGCAAGAAGCCGCGGGCCGAGCGGTACGTCCGCATCGAGTTCGCGCGCCGCCTCTCAGAGGAAAACCGGCCGGTGCCATGGCCGGACGCAAACCTGCATGGAGGAGGCTGGTACCTCAACTCCAGGCACGTGCCCACCTGCCACGCGAGGGCCGAGAGCGCCGTGACGAGGTGCGCCGCCACCGAGCGATCTTGCCAGTCGATCTCCGAGAAGATCCGGCATACACGCTCAACTCCTACAACTGGATCTCGTTCGGGACGTGGGAGTTCAACGCGCGCCGCCGAGCTGGATACCTCGGCGACCTCGACTACTTCGACCGCGAGATCGTCGCGGAAGAAGAGGAGAACGATGATGAGGAGGCGGAGCGCGCAGACAATGACCACGACGACGGCAGGCCAGCGTGGGATCCGGAGACCCAACCGCCGAACATTGGCGAGGAGGAGGCCATTGCCATGGCACTGGCCAATAGCGAGCTCAACGAGCTCGCTATGTGGAACGGGCTCGCCATCCAGCTCCGCGAGTCGGCGCTTGCGCAGGAGAGGCTGACGACTCCTCCGGTCACCTTCACCACAGCCTCCTGCACCGGCGACGGTCTGGCCGCAAGTGTCGCAGCCCACCTTTCGTCCTCCACCGACGGCGTACCAGCTTCCATGGCTGATGCCGGAGTTCATCGACCTCGTCACGATGACAGGCAGTAGCCATTAGCTAGGTTTTAGCATGCCTTCGTGGCCTTTTTAAGTCTTTTTGTGTTTTTTATTAATGTAAATTATGTCTTTTATCAATGGGGAAAAAAATACGTGTCGACGTGCCGCTGGAGCCACTCCCAACGTATTATGTGTCGCCCTGCTGGAGATGCCCTAACACTACGATGACTCTCGATAAAGAAAAATCTAATTCCTAGGAAAATTATAGACCAATTTTTTATATTTCTTTAAATTTTGCGAGAATTATTAATCATTTTTTGACCCTATTGCCACAAATGGGATATACACATAATTTCATCTATATGCACTAAGAGAAAGCTGAGGCCGCCATGGCAACGCCCAATTATTCATCTATATTTCTAATATTTATACTATGTGTTATTTGTGTTTAATGTTTAAACCTTTGGCATGTGTGACATTATAGAGCCGTGGCGAAGCACGGGCATTTTACTAGTTACTCCCTAAAACTAGGAACTACTGCATCACAAATTTTATTAATCAGTGGGATTTGTTACCGTCATTTGCTCACAAAATTACGATTGGCTTAGTTTTGGGGTGAGCTGATAATTCCAAAGAAAATAATGATGATTAGTAAAAGGAGGAGCACCTTCCTATGCGATATGCATTAAACCCATGCTTGATTTTCCCAAGTAGTAGACGCTGGATTTGGTATCACTTTATTTGCCTCCCCTTTTTATGGCCCTATCAAAACAAATTGCAGATATAGCCCTTCTTTCTGGAATTATTATTATTACTCCTACACCACATGGGCGCTCTAATTTCCGAACTTCCATGTAGGTGTGCAAGCAATCTTTGAATCCGAACGAGCAAAACAGCTGCAACAATGCAATCCTAGAACGCTTTGTGAACCAACCAAAGACCGGGCGTCAGCCTCTAGGAGGCAATCGCGGAATGACAAAAGATTTGTTTGTTTTTTGTTTTGCATACACGCGGGGACGGGGCAGCCTCCTGCGACACAGCGCGACGAAGTGCGAGGAGGGATGATTCGAGGTCTCACCGGCGTGCGCGTCGAAGGGGGCCGATGGAGCTGCTGCGAGAGCAGGCTGGCTGTCGTTCTAGTGTTCAGCATTACGTGGCTCGCGTCCTGGTTGTGGTCGGGGGGACGCAGCAGCTGCTCCTGGTCGGGCTGTGCCACCGTCGTTCCTGAGCTGTAGAGAGGGAAGACGCGTCAACGGGAGAGGGAGTGGGATGGTCGGGGGGAGCGCTTTACCGGCGGCACATCTGGAGGGACCGGTCGGCGTCATCCTCGTGGGCGAGCGATGGAGCCGGACCTCGCAGGCGAGGGACGGGGGCATCTGTGCGGGGTAGGAGGGGGTCGGGCAACGGGAGAGCCGCGCGAGGCCGGGCAGGTCGTCCTCGACGGCGTCCGACAGGGCCCGCCGCTAGGATACCACGCGCGTCAGTTCGATTGGAGGCGCGGGGCGGCGAGGGAGAGGCGGCCGGCCAGCTGCGGCGTTGGGTGAGCGGTGCGAGGAAGGGAGAGCGGTGGTGATGGGAGCGAAGGCGTTCGGTGGAGTAAATTTCGGTGAGTATTGACTAATTTTCGGCGCTGATTGAGTCCGCCTAGTTATCTCATCATAGGAGTTCCGAAAATTGCACTATTTTAACTTAAAGACGCCTCGATTGCATGCCAATGCAAATTACAACGCTGGCATGTCCACCATTCACTGCTAATTAGTCGATTCCAAAAACCGCTCCACGTCTTCTCATCTTTGTACCCCATGATTATGCCTCCAAAAAACGTTTCACATCTCCTCACTTTTCTACGTCCTAATTATAGCCTCCAAAAAACGCTTCAGATCTCCTCAATTTTCTACCTCCTAATTATAGCCTCCAAAAATTGCTTCACATCTCCTCAATTTTACCTCCTAATTAATAGCCTCCAAAAACCGCTCCACGTCTCCTCATCTTTCTTACCCGTGATTATGCCCCCAAAAAACGCTTCACATCTCCTCAATTTTTCTACCTCGTAATCTGGTGAATAAAATCCATCAAGAGTACCTCAACAACTTATCGGGAAAAAATCACTTCCATCACTGTACAACGGGAATACTATACATGATTTTATGGTCACTCGATACGATTTAGGCGCTCACATACGATCACGGGTGCAAATGGAGCCTCGTGTTTGCTGATGTGGCGAGTTGCAGCCTTCGGGACGCACTGTGAGCTAACTTAACAACGTAAAGAATATCCACTACCAGATGTGCATCTCCTCTCTCATGTTGTCTCTCCATCTCAACCTCACCCCGTCGACCCTGACTCCCATGTCCATCTCATCTCTGACAAGGACCAACCGAGACTACCCTAGCGGAGGAACCAGGCATGGCACGCTGCCTCGGGTACCTTACGCCACTTGTACCGTGTTCCCCGACTCTACCTCGCCCCGCCACTGGAGGCCCCACTTCCACGCGACCAGCGCGCCGCCCGTGTCGGCCACGTACCACTCCTCTCCATCAATGTCCCCGGTCTCTGGACCAAGGGCTCGATTTCCACCGATCAGCGAGCATGCACCGCCACGCATCGGTTTAATCCCGCTCACCGGCGGAGGCAAGGAACTCAGCTCGCTGATGTCTTCACCCTCTGACCATCATGCAGATGTCTAGTACACTCCTCCGGGTGACGGTCCCTTCTCGGATGTTCCGGCGCCACACACTGGCTGGCTCTCAATCGATTCCCGACCCGACCCTGACTACGACAAAAAAATTGGCACCGCCGCCACCTTTGGAACATGTCGAGGTCGCCGTCCATGCATGTTGCCACCTTCGTGCCCCCTTAGACTACTCCGACCAGCCAAGCATGCTCATGCTGAGCTCCTTCTCCTTTCCCCTTCGTTCCCGGACACATATGTTCCATGTGTCGTGCTCGACGGGGGAATGTGACGGCGGTGGTTGGTTGCTTCTTCTGTGCGAAGGGTGCATGGTTCTTTGCAAGCGACTATACGGTGGCGTGTGGTATGGTGACCCGGCCTCGAACAAGCTCGTTCTGTCGTGTCGATGGGGTGGCGGGCGAGGCGGTGCGAGGGCATGCACAATCCTTAAGGAGGTAGGCCGACACGGCCTCAGGCTAGTCCGCTCACGTGAGTCGTCCATATTAGGTAACCCTAGTCGTGCGTTTGAGAGTATCTAGTAGTTGTTAAGACTGATGTATGGTGCGGTGGTGGCAATGCTCGCCCTCAGCTACAAACTCTGGGATGAGCTCCTGGTTCACCTCGAAGCCAATTGGCTAATTATGGTGGGGGTGCAGCATATGATTATGGTGGGGTTCTCCACATGCAACCCTCGGGTACGCTCCTCCGGATGCCCCTTCCCAGCTGTTTCGGTGCCAAACAGTGGCCGGCTCTCAATCGATTCCCGACCCGGCCCTGGCCGTGACAAGAATTCAGTGTCGTCACCTTTGGAGATCAAAATTATGCAGTAGGGACCTCATCTGGTCGTCGCCATGCACTCTATGACCTCGACCAAGCTCATCCGGTCATGTCGATGGGGTGGCAGGCGAGCTTGTGAGAGTGCATGTATTGTCCTTGAGGTGGTAGGCTGGCATGGCTCTGGGCTTGTCCGCTCGCGTGACTCACCCCTATTAGGTAAAACCTAGTTGCGTTTGAGAGTATCTCCGTGGCTATTAAGGCTGATGTATGGTGTGGTAGCGACAATGCCGACGAGCTCTTGGTTCACATGGGAGTCAATGGGCTATTTATGGTGTGGTACAATGGATGATACTCCATATTAATGCACACAAGTAATATGTTGGTACCATCTTTTGGTAAGCTAGTTAGGGTTTCCAATATGGCAATTAACATGCATGCATCTACAATTGCATCCACTTGTGGCCGACTTGACCGTGCGGCCATATACACTAGTGGAAACATGGCCTTTTGCACCGGTTTTTAAAGGCCATATGCACCGGATGGCCAACCGGTGCAAACCATCCGGTGCAAAAGGCCCCCCCCTTTTGCACCGGTTCTCTTACGAACCGGTGCTAAAGGGGTCTCCACGTGGCCGGCTGTGGGGCGCTCGGCGGGGGAGCTTTTGCACCGGTTCGTAATACGAACCGGTGCAAAGGGTTGGGCCGCGGCAGCATTTTAGTGCCCTTCCCTGCCGCGGCAGGGAATTGCACTAAAACGCTGCCGCGGCAGAGACTCTGCCCCATTCGAAATACGGTATAATATTAATGCAGACAATTCACATATATATATATAGGAAACCATTATATTACATATATCGATCAAAGTGACACACGTTCATGCATATATATATATATGTCTACATCAAATTTGATATTGGATGTCGCCCACATAGTGTTCTCCGTCTGGAGCTATGACTTGCTCAAGTAAGAATCCCGCCAGCTCTTCTTGAATTGCTCGTACACGCTCGGTTGCTAGAAGACCGTTCCGCAACCGTTGGATCTAATAATTTAAAGAAGGTACGGTGGTCAATATATATATGTGTGTGTATGTGAATGAAACAGAAGGTGATAAAATAAAGCCATGAATGTTGTTTACTTACATCAAGTTGTTCCAAAATGTCCCTCTTATGGTGGGTATTCCGGCGGATGAACTCGCAAACGTAGAACCCGCATAAATTATTCCCGTCCTCCTGCCTCAAGCACTTTACGAGAACAAAGTTCAATCAAAATAATATATATATAATCAAGGATGATAATAATGGTATTGAAACTACAATCAAAGAGATGCGCGGCCTAGCCGATGAGTACTTACCGGTACATGTTTTATTCGAAGTTCTTTATTCTTTAAACCCGGAGACTTGTTGGTGAACCGTTTCCAAGCCTTGAGGAGGATATCAGCCATGTCCCCCCACGCCTCAAGGGGTTTACTCTTCGAGTCCATGACTTCTACTATCCCGGTGTCGGGTTCAATGACTAGCAGGATATAGTGAAACCTGCGGACACACATATATATGCATAACTCATCAATTACACTTAACACATGGAGTAAGCGAAAAAGATTTAATGTGTGAAGACAAGTAACACTCACGCGAAGTTGTAAGGAAATAGTATTGCCCTTTTGTATGAGTTTTTCCTTAAGACATATACCAAGTTATTCTCCGTGTCCTTGGGAGAGTGGTTGACAGTATACCCATTCACGGTATATGGGTCAACGAACCCAAGATCATAGATTTGCCCCTTGCGGCATTCGCGGATCTTCATTCTGCATAATACAGGTGAGAGTATGGTTATATGCATGCAATGGACGAGCCGCGGTAGAGACTTAATTACATAAATAATACTTACAGACAGTAGGCACTCAGCAGAGATTTGTCGAGGGCGTCTTGGTTGAATAACTGAAATAATTCACAAAATTCGATGTTCATCACGTCATTTCGCCCGTAGTGCTCATCTGTGATTGCCACCATGATCCAGTTCTTACCATCCTTACATGCATCCATGTACCAATTATGCAGTCTTCGCAGTTGTGTTGATAGATTAGGCAACTCCTCAGCTCTGACAAGAGGTTGCCCGTACTTGTACTGGTATGCTATTTGGACATCATCACCCTTGAACAAGAATTCTGCATCGATGCGGCTTAAGTACTCAGGAATACTCATATCGGCCGCATCTGCCTCATCTTTGTATAGTTTTACCATCTGCGGATCAAGGCACGATAGGACATCAGGATACACTTGGAGCGGGGGGCACGAGTTTTTCTGGGTTCCAAGTAGGGGAACTGGTTTCCCTTCTACCTTACTTTTTTCCCACCGACCTCTTGCTAACACATTTGACTTGCGAATAGACCGGTCATAGTTCGATGAAAGACTTGGCTCGGGTTGATGAAGGTTCTTCAGCAGTTTCAACTTCTTTTCCGGAGATATAGGCGGCTCCGGCTCAAGCTGGGGCTTTTTCGGCTTCAACATCCGTTGCTTGTGCTGTTCAGCCTACGATCTTGGCATTTTCCTCAACTCGTATAGTCATAAGGTCTCTTGGGAGGAACCTTAGGCACTCTTGGGAGGGGCTCTTGTTTGCGTCTCGGTGATTTGTTACGACTCAGTGTCGTAGCGGTCCGCCTTTTGCTCTTAGACTTGGGCTGCGGCGGCGGAGAAGGCTCACGCGCCGGCGGGGAAGGCTCACGCACCGGCGGAGAAGGCTCACGCGCCGGCGGGGAAGGCTCACGCACTGGAGACGGCTGCATCGGTGGAGAATGCTGCCTCGGTGGAGACCTTGTTGGCGCCTTCCAACCCGGAATCACAATGAATTCCTTTCGCCATAGAACTGTAGTGTTCTTGGCTTCTCCCAGCTCTAGCAAATCCCCTTCACCGGCAGGGTGGTCAAGCCTCAGCGGCCCATACCCATCCATAACTTGATCCACCCCGGCAACAGCGTAGCCAGGTGGAACCGGATTGAAGTGGTATCTTTGATCGTGTGCGGCGGTAAGACATAGCCGATCGCCGCCTTGAGCGTTAAGTAGCCCATCGTTTGGAAATGTAGCTCACAAGGTGTAGACTCGTGATAAAGTCCACAGGGTAGAGATCAAGATCCATCTCGCGGATCCACGAGGTGAGGGAGGAGCCATCTCGCGGATCCACATGTGCATCATCACCGAGCAGCTCCGTGGAAGCCACGCCGCTTCCGCCGAGATCCCCGGCCGGTAGCATCGAATGCAACTTCTTCTATCTCGCGGATTAGGTTGAGGTTGGGTGACCGTGATCGAGCCTCGACATTATCATCCTCACTTGCTCCTCTAGCTTAGCAACGCGTTCGTGAACCACATCCTTTTGCCTCCGACGGCTTCTATCCGGATATTTCTTCATTTCCGCAGAAACCCAATACACCACGGCTTGCCACCTGATGTGGTTCGTGTTCGTCCCGAGTGTTCGGGATTCCCAAGGGCGCGTGTGAGCTGGTCCTTCTCTCTTTCGGGACGGAACTTCCCCTCTTGAACTTCCTTTGCAACATTTCTAAAGGCTTCGATGGGAAGTGGGTTTTCCTTATGTCTTTGTGTATATATGCAAAACCCTTGTGCGTCCAACGTGCCCCCATGCGCGTAAAACCAATCCCTTGACCGCTGGTTCCATTTCGAGTACCTCCGGCTGGATCCCCTTTTTAATTAGCTCGTTCTCCCATTTCTCCCACTTAGGCCTCGCCGACCTTGTAGCCTCCTCGCCCCATGGTATGGAAGTACATCTTATTAGAAGCATTTTTCGTATTGGTGTCCGACCTTTTCTTTGCCTTGTCCGATTTCTTTAACTTCACAAATTCCTCCCAGTGGTCTTTTATCTTCTCATAGGGGCCATTGAAATCGGAGTCTTCCCTTTCTTGACAAAGAAGCTGTCCAATTTCTTCTTGTAGTCGTTGAACCGTATCGCCATCTTCTTAAGAGCCCACTTCTTAACTCTTCGATGTACGCTATTCAGCTCGGGATCCTCAGGGTCTGGCCTGTCATTCTCACTATCAGAGTCAGTTGGCTCCGGAAAGGTGAAATTTACCAGCAGCTTCCTAAACATCAGACTTTTTAATCTCGTGTCGACATAAGTAACTCCTTCGCCCCCCTTTACAGGTTTCTTCCATTCTTGAGTGGTGATCGGGACGGTGTCCCTAACAATAACTCCGCATTGACTTACAAACTTTTTTGCGTGAGCCTTGGGAGAAATCGGTTCGCCATCTATCGCGATTTCCGTGATGGTGAACCTTTCATGGTCTTCCATCCTTCTGGTCACGCCTCGTTTAGTTCTGCCAGTAGAGTTTGTTGATCGGGAGGTCTAAAAGAAGAAACAACGTTAATACATGTATATGCACAAATCTGGAGGCTTGGTTAATTAATATATATACACCTCGGCGTCGTGAGCTTCTCCCTCGCAGTCGTCACCTTCTCCCTCACCGGAGCCGTCTCCACGGTTGTCTTGCTCATCTTCCTCACCGGAGGCGTCTCCATGGGTTCGCTTGTCTCCCTCGCCGGATTGGTTTAGGTAAAGAGAGGTGATATCCTCATCATCACGGATAATCTCCTCGACGAGGTATTCTTTTTCTAGGTCTCGTTCCATAGTTTCTGCAAAGACTTACAAGTTATTCTAATGCTATAAATAAATGATATAAATAAATGATCAAATATTAGAGTTACACATATATATAAGTGCAAATTAAGGATAATGCTCAATACATAATCAAAGATCTGAGTTACACATATAGCTCAATCGGTCCCTAATACATCACACTACAACCTCTCAACGGCGCCGACCGGGTCCTGAGCCGCGCCGGGTGAACACCCAAAGAAACGGAACGATGAACGGGAGCATAGCTAACATGAGATCCCTGCATAACTGACCATCCGGTCCTATACATGGTGTCTAACGCATACATGTAACGGCGAACGTGCTCGTCCTCGGCTGCAATGCGCTGAGCTACCACCTCCGGCGGGGCCGGCTCCCTCTGAAACGAACGTGGCCCATAAGACCTCCACCAGAGAATATCCGGGTCGACGACGGGACCCGGATTCCGCACCAAGGTGCGCGCCCCGGAAGATAACACCTCCCGAGTGCCACCCCGGCGGAGCCCGGGTCCCGAACTTCGCCCAACTGCCGCAACTCCTCTAAAATTGTCCTAGCTCCAGGACGCGGCGGGCGCGGCATCGTATGCAAACTAATATTGAATTTGAATAAATTACTTATGAATATATATATCTTAGTAACAAATATTACTACTTTTGTCTAACACATACATTTTTATCTAACAAATATTTTCTAACATATAAATTTCTAACAAATATTTTCTAACATATAAATTTCTAACAAATTTTTCTAACATATAAATTTCTAACAAATTTTTCTAACATATAAATTTCTAACATATAAAGTTTTAACAAATATTTTCTAACTACATTTTTATCTAACAAATATATTTCTAACATACAAATTTTTCTAACCCTAAATTTTTCTAACTCTAAATTAACTAATATTTTCTAACCCTAAATTTTTGTACCTAAATTTTTCTAACTCTAAATTAACTAATATTTTCTAACCCTAAATTTTTCTAACTAATATTTTCTAACTACAATTTATCTAACTAATTTAACTACTAAATTTCCTAAGTAATTAAAACAAAAAATGAAAAAAAAAACAAAGGGGCCGGGGGCCGAGAGGCTCACCTTAACCGGCCGGAGAAGGGGGCGGCGCGGGCGCTGGCAGTCGGCGGCGGCGCGGAGGAGGCGGCGCGGCGCGGTGGACGAGGGCGGTGGCGGCGCGGCGCGGAGGAGGCGGCGCGCGCGCCGGGCGGGCGGTGGCGGCGGCCCGCGGGGACGGGCGCGCAGGAGGCAGCGCGGCGCGGGCGTCGCGGGCGGCGCGGCGGCGTGGTCGACGGCGGCGGCGCGGTCGACGACGGCGGCGGGGATTCGGCCGAAAATTTCGGCAGAGTTTCGGTAGGAAATGGTTCCTCGCGCGAATTGGAGAAGATGGGTGGCGCGGGGAAATTTGTAGTCGGACCCTTTTGCACCGGTTCGAGCCACCAACCGGTGCAAAAGACCCCTTTTTCGCACCCCTTTTGTATTTTCCCTCCATTTTTTTTGCGTGTTTCGCGCGGGATAGGTTCCCGCCACGACGCGAGGGATATTTTCCCGCCACGCGACGACGCCGCGCGTGATTTTCCCGCCACGACGCAAGCGGCGCGCGGTATATTTTCCCGCCACGACTCAAACGGCGCGCGGGATATTTTCCCGCCACGGCGCCGCGCGGGATATTTTCCTCTATAAATACTACGTCCCCGTCTATCCCACTTCGCTCATCACCAAACCCTAGCCCATTGCACAATGCCCCCAAAGCCGCACCCGCCGCCGGTGGAGGTGGACCCGCAGCTCGCGGAGATAGAGGAGTGGGAGGAGCTGCAGCGGCGAGGAGGCGGCAGCAAGGAGGGCAGCGAGAGGATGAGGTGGACCCGCAGCTTGCGAGAGATAGAGGAGTGGGAGGAGGCGGCGCTAGCGGCTACCATAGAAGCATTTGAGAGGCAGAGTCTCCAGGAGCTGCATAAGCGGCCGCGTGTGGCGGATCTGGATAGTGAGGAGATGTATAAGCGTCGTCGTGAGGAGGAGCTGCGGCAGGAGGCGGCAGCCAGGAGGGCAGCAACGTATGCGCGGAAGAACTAGCTAGTAGAAGTTCTTATTATTTTAGTTTAAATTTAGTTAATGTTAAATTTCAATAAAGTCGTTGTTGTTGTTTTAGTTTAAGTTTAGTTAACGTATCTTGTTAAATTTCAATAAAGTCGTTGTCTTTAGTTTATATACCCCTTGTATCCCGGTTCCTGGCTTGAACCGGTGCTAAAGATGGTGGATTAGATTATATATACCCCTTATCCCGGTTCCTGGCTTGAACCGGTGCTAAAGATGGTGGATTAGATTATATATACCCGTTTTATCCCGGTTCCTGGCTTGAACCGGTGCTAAAGATGGGGGCTAAATCTGGGGAGGCTTATCTCGGTGTTTGCCTTATCCGGGGTGGCCTCATCTAGGGGGGGATTATCTCGGAGGCACATTGCTATATATAGCCCCCTCCGGGGAGAGTATAGAGAGCAGCTCGAGAGGCAACGACCAAGAAGGAAAGAGCCTCTCCGGCGTAGTTTCTCGAAGATGTCTTAGATGGCTGGCCGTCTTAGACATCTTCGGAAGCTTCGCTCGAGTAACTCTTCCCGCAAGTCCCGCTCGGAAGCTGCTAGTATACACCCAACAACCAGTAGCTCAGGGTAAGGAGGGCTTCCAGGAGCTTTTCGAAGGAAAGAGCCTCTCCGGCGAAGTTTCTCGAAGATGTCTTAGATGGCTGGCCGTCTTAGACATCTTCGGAAGCTTCGCTCGAGTAACTCTTCCCGCAAGTCCCGCTCGGAAGCTGCTAGTATACACCCAACAACCAGTAGCTCAGGGTAAGGAGGGCTTCCAGGAGCTTTTCGAAGGAAAGAGCCTCTCCGGCGAAGCTTCTCGAAGATGTCTTAGATGGCTGGCCGTCTTAGACATCTTCAGAAGCTTTGCCCAAGTAACTCTTCCCGCAAGTCCCGCTCGGAAGCTGCTAGTATATATACACCTAACAACTAGGACCTCATGGTAATTAAATAGGGCTTCCGGGAGCTTCTCGAAGGAAAGAGCATTTAGTTCAAACGACCAATGTTACTGATACATATCACAACAAACGCTTCACAATATGAGCTCATCAAGGTACAAGATAATAATTAATACATTATGATCGCTTCGACCGTAACCATGGAGTATCTTCAGCATTTAACGCGATGGTTGGATCAATGTTCACTGTGAAGGGCGGAATTTCAGCAAACTTATTATAATCTTCTGACATGTCCGTCTTGTCCTCGACTCCCACGATGGTTCTTTTCCCTGAAAGAACTATGTGACGCTTTGGCTCATCAGATGAGCTCGTTTCCTTCTGTTTTCTTTTCTTCGATCCGGAGGACATGTCCTTCACATAGAAAACCCGAGCCACATCATTGGCTAGGACGAATGGTTCGTCTCTCGTAACCAAGATGGTTGAGATCCACCGTTGTTATTCCGTATGCATTGGTCTACCTTTACCCCTTTTCCATCAAGCTTGAACTTTGCACCGAAACAAAGGGATCTTAAAAGAAGGTCCATAGTCAAGTTCCCATATCTCCTCTATGTAACCATAATATGTGTCCTTTTCCCCACTGTTAGTGTTTGTTGCATCAATGCGGACACCACTGTTTTGGTTGGTGCTCTTTTTATCTTGGGCGAACGTGTAGAAGGTATTTCCATTTATCTCGTACCTCGGAAAGTCGAGTATAGTCGAAGATGGTGACCCGGCCAACAAGTACAACCGATCTTCAATAGCGTTGTTATTAATGAGATGTGTCCGGAGCCAACCGCCGAATGTCTGCATATGTTTATGTGTTATCCAGTCTTCAGACTGCCCGGATATTCGGAGCGTACAATATTCTTGTGATCAGTGATATACGGGGCCACCAAGGTGGAACTTTGTAGAACTGTGTAGTGTGCTTGAGTGAAAGAAATTCCGTCCCTACATATCATTGATTTCCTTCCTAGCGTGCCTTTTCCACTTAGTCGCCCCTCATGTCGCGATTCAGGAACACCAATCGACTTAAGGTCAGGAATAAAGTCAACACAGAACTCGATGACCTCCTCTCGTTCCATAGCCCTTGGAGATGCTTCCTTCCTGGCCTAGCACGGTTATGAACATATTTCTTTAAGACCCCCATGAACCTCTCGAAGGGGAACATATTGTGTAGAAAGACAGGACCGAGGATGGCAATCTCTTCGACAAGGTGAACCGGGAGATGTGTCATAATATTGAAGAAAGATGGTGGAAACACCAACTCAAAGCTAACAAGACATTGCACCACATCCTTCCGTAACCTTGGAAGACTAGCTGGATCGATTACCTTCCGAGATATTGCATTAAGGAATGCACATAGCTTCACAATGGGTATTCGAACATTTTCCGGCGAAGCCCCCTCAGTGCAACCGGAAGCAGCTGCGTCATAATAATGTGGCAGTCATGCGACTTCAGGTTTTGGAATTTTTTCTCCGCCATATTTATAATTCCCTTTATATTTGATGAGAATCCAGACGGCACCTTGATACTGTAAAGGACTTCAAAAAAGATTTCCTTCTCTGCTTTGGTAAGAGCGTAGCTGCCAGGACTTAAGCGACTCCCTGTATCCGTCTTGTAATTCTGTTCTTGCTTGTTCTTTGGGACTTTCATACGATACTCGGTCCTCCCTTGCTTACGGTGTATCTTTTGTCTCGCCCATACACGCCTAAGAAGCCTAGCAGGTTCACGCAAAGATTCTTCGTCACATGCATCACGTCGATTGAAGAGCGGACCTCTAGGACTTTCCAATAGGGTAGATCCCAAAATATAGATATTTTCTTCCACATGGGTGCGTGTCCGGTAACAACGTCTTTGGGAACAGATTTTTTCTTCGAAGCCCTTTTTTTGGGAACAGATTGGCCGCCAGGACCCTTTCCAAATATTACTTTTATGTCCTTGACCATATCAAGTAAAGCATCACCGGTACGGAGTTCAGGCTTCTCCCGTGATCCGCCTCACCTCCGAAATGATTGCCTTTCTTTCCGACGGGGTGCCTCTTTGGAAGAAATCGACGATGCCCCGTGTACACAACCTTCTTACATTTCTTCAAATAAGCACCTTCGGTCTCATCTAAGCAGTGCGTGCATGCATTGTATCCCTTGTTTGTCTATCCTGAAAGGTTACTAAGAGCAGGCCAATCATTGATGGTCACGAAAAGCAACGCTCGTAGGTTGAATGACTCCTGTTTGTACTCATCCCATGCAAGTACACCTGGTTTGCTCCACAACTGTAAGAGTTCTTCAAATAATGGCCGTAGGTAAACATCAATGTCGTTGCCGGGTTGCTTTGGGCCTTGGATGAGCACTGGCATCATAATGAACTTCCGCTTCATGCACAACCAAGGCGGAAGGTTATAGATACATAGAGTTACAGGCCAGGTGCTATGACTGCAGCTCTGCTCCCCAAAAGGATTCATTCCATCTCGTACTTAGACCAAACCTTAAGTTCCTCGCGTCATCCGCAAAGTCCGGGAACTCTCTATCGATTTTCCTCCACTGCGACCCATCGGTGGGGTGTCTCAGGCTTCTCGTCTTTCTTACGGTCTTCTTTGTGCCATCGCAACAACCCGGCATGCTCTTTATTTCTGAACAGACGTTTCAACCGTGGTATTATAGGAGCATACCACATAACCTTGGCGAGAACCCTCTTCCTAGGGGGCTCGCCCTCAACATCACCAGGGTCATCTCACCCGATCTTATACCGTAGTGCATTGCATACCGGGCATTTTTCCAAATTTTCGTACTCAGCTGCGGTAGAGGATGCAGTCATTAATGCATGCATGTATCTTCAGCACCTCTAATCCTAGAGGGCGAGAGAACCTTCTTTGCTTCGTACGTCATTGTCAGGCAATTCGTTATCCTTTGGAAACCTCCTCTTCATTATTTTCGAGTAACTTCTCAAATGGCTTGTCACATATACCAGCCTCTGCCTTCCATTGCGAGCAACTCCAGTGTGGCACCGAGCTTTGTGTTGCCATCTTCGCAATTTGGGTATAACTTCTTTTTGTGATCATCTAACATGCCCTTTAACTTTCGCTTCTCGTTTTCAGTTCCGCATCTCTGTGTGCATCGGCGATGGCCCGACGAAGATCATCATCAACGGGCTCATCCGATGCCTCTTCATCTTGATCACCTCCACCTGCCTCCTCATCTTCATCATGCCCTGTTGCGGTATCACCGTAGTTAGGGTACATATCATCATCCTCTTCTTCTTCGTCGTCGTCTTCCATCATAACCCCTCTTTCTCCATGCTTGGTCCAACAATTATAGCTGGGCATGAAACCTTTCCAAAGCAGGTGGGAGTGAATGACTTGCCATTCAGGGTATTGCTTTAAGTTCCGGCAATCAACACATGGACAACACATATAACCATCCGCCTGTGGGTTTTCCTCAGCCACACGGAAAAATTCTTTCAGGCCCGAAGTGAACTCGGGCGGACGTCGGTCAACGTACATCCATTGTCGCCGGTTCATCTACATCAAATATTAAGTTTATCAAAAAACCATTACAAAACATCATAATATATATAGTGGATATTAGCACCGTACAAATGAAAGGGTAAAGTTGTTTAACCTTGATCGAGGAGGGAAAGAAAGAGGAGAAAGTTAAGTGTCGCTCCGGCACCTCATCTCATTTTTATTTTGTGTAAAATCAAGCGAAATCATTCTCTCAGACATTTCATCGAGCACCTTGTGTGCATGCCAAAGAAATGCAAGGTAGCACTCAACACACACACCTTCTCCTAGCAAAAATGAAGTGAGTGGGCTGTTTGGCCGAGTAGCTGAGCTGAAATAGGGCTGGGGACCTTTAGCACCGGTTCGTGTTACGAACCGGTGCAAATGGTCTATCTTTTGCACCGGTTCGTAACACGAACCGGTGCTAAAGGTTCCTCGGCTGACACGTGCCTGGCGACGAACCTTTTGCACCGGTTTGTGTTACGAACCGGTGCAAAAGATATCTCATTTGCACCGGTTCGTAACACAAACCGGTGCAAAAGGTCTCTCGACGGCTGCGCACCACGAACCGGTGCTAATGACCCCTTTTAGCACCGGTTAATGCCAAATCCGGTGCAAAAGCCATTTGGGGCAAAAAACCAAAGCCCTTGTTTCTACTAGTGATATACATGGAGTCAAGAATAGGGGTTTTCTTGCGTGAAGTGAACCAGTCCAGTATGCACGTTGCGGAAACAAGGGAAGAAGTTAGGGTTTTTTCTTCGAGAAGTAGAATAGGTAATGGCTCTACAGACTTCCACATCACATCTACTCTACTCTACTCATGGAGAATTCAACGGGGTTATCATTTTCACATTTGCACCAACAATGGTTCATGCAATCTGGCGTCGCTATATACCATTCATGCCGCCGCCATCACCATGCCCCGTCCCGACAAACCAAAGCGCCTATGCTCAAACCCTCACACAACCATAACGACCTCGGCATTGTGATTCCATTTGGGTGATCAATCGCTTGAGTCGTCGATCACAACTCCGTGATATATATATCTTCACCTAGTGAAGCTTGATTTGAAATTTCTATGACCCTAGGTTGCTATGAATTGATGTGCAATTCTCGGCACATGCTCCTCGTCTATATCTCATGTGATTTCTACAAAAAAGTTTTTTTTACTACCGATTCCTCGCGTGCTCTCTAGACTGTCGCCGACGTGGTAATACCTAGCTCGGTCGGCCCCGCCTCCATCGGTGATCTGGCTGGTCGACCGCTACCATTATTTGAACGGTATTTTCGGAGACTGAAAATTAAGCTGCAGAGTTGTCTGAAATATATATAGGCAGCTCCTGCCTGTACGGTATTTCCCGCGCAGATTTTGGGCCTCGACAAAATTTGTAAACGCAGATTTTGGAGATGCTCTAAGCCCAGCGCTGCAAATTTTGGAGCATCTCACTGCCCGCGGCCCGTTTACAGCTAGGACAAAACCACCCAACGCAACCAGATCGGACCTCCATTCTCCTCTCCCACCGAAACCCTGACGCAGCCGCCGGAACTCCCCTCGCCGGCCACGGCCCCTCCGTCTCCACCCTGTCCCGGACCTCCTCCGCTCCGCCGGTCCCACCTCCCACCCGAGCCAGTCTGGCCCGCCCCCAAGCCCCTGCGCTGCGCACCATATCGTCGGGCGACGCCAAAGACTCGCCGACGGGAGGACGACATACCTTGGCGATGCGGCTGGCTGGCTCGCCGGAGCCCGCGTGCATGCATGCGCGCGGCTCCGCCGAGTTGGCCGGACCACGTCGCGTAGCTTGGCCGAGGGCGTTGGGTGGTGCTCCACGCCGGCGAGGCGTCTCCGGCCAGCATGACGCGCCGGCAGCGGCGACGCGGGGCACGGAACGCCGTCGTCCACTACTCCCTGAGAGGAGCCAGTGGAGGAGGTGACGCGGGTGTTCGATGGTCTCGGCCTGGTCGCCGATTCCGGCAGGCTGCGCTCACCGGCTCCTCCGGGAACAACATGGGAGAGCCGACCAGCAGGGGTGCGGTGCGGTGCGCTGTTGCACGCCGGCCACCAGCTCCGGCCCCTTCTCCACATCGACGCCAGCGACGAGCTTGCGTCCACCGGCCAGCTTGCCGCACAGGTGACCACCCCCGCTTCTTTCATTCCTCGTTCCTGGTTTTGGGGCGATGTGGATCTTCCAAGAGCTGGCAATCGTATTTAGAATTTGCATTTCAGAGAAGTTCAGGCTAAAAGTTCTAATTTTGGTGTCCATTTCCGTGCGAGCTAGATTGTACATCCAGATACGATTTTAGTTTAGGTTTGCTCAGAACATTGAGTCGTGATGTGCAAGATTAGCTAGTCTGAGCGCTGTCAAGATGCAAACGGTGCTATTGATCCCCATTTGCTCTTCATTGCAGACTGATAAACAAATGTGAAATACAATACAATATGTATTTGAATCTACCACATCAAGGTTTTGAGATCAATTTCCGCTCATGGTTATCGAGCCGTTGCACATTTAATTATTTGTGGTTCTTTTCTGGTATTGGATTGTGCTGGTGATGATGTAGTTTATATGGTCCTAGTTTGTATTTGCCTCTAATGTCTAAAATGAATACAATCCTGTTGCAGCTGTCTTCTTTCTTGAGTTGGCCATCAACCTTAATTGTTGACATTAGCATGCTTTGGCATTGTTAACTTGGTAAGGCCCTGGTAGAGGATTTTCTTGCATTGCTCTTCCCCCTCAATATGATCTGTACTCATATGCTTCACTATGCCTGTCTAACTAGTATGCTTGCATGCTTGAGAATAACAAGGAATTCCAGTTGAGATAAGTTCCCTAATTACAACATCTTTTATTGGAAGAGCGTTGAGATGCGGTAGTATTTTTTGCATTAGAAATGTCATTGTGATCCTCCAATTTTACAATGAATGGATGCATAGTTTCGTGTTTCTAGTGAATGCATCATTTGTGGAATTTAAGTTCAACTTGAGCTGTAAATGTGAAATTTACAAACTGCTAGTACCTATTGTTCATTCCTTGCTTACAGGAAAGTGGTTAGGCTCAGGTTGCCACGTAACTTGTGATTGTCTAATGTTCCAATGAGTCTGTACTCACTACAGGAAAATATGTAAATGAACACGCAATTGCTTAGTTGCCACTGGCTTGTTTGTCTTTGGTGGTTCTCCTCTTTTTTTTTCACTGTTGAAGAAACTTAGGCAGCAGATTTTGCCCCAGGAAACATGCCGGTGATCCATGCCTGGAGGACACCAAGCTTGCTTGGCATGGTCTTGGTGGCGGCACCCCACCATCAGATGACACGCCACGAGGAGGGCCAAGCAGGCGGCGCCGAGAAAGGATGAGCCGTGTTCCGCCCTGAAGATGAGATGGCCAGTCTGTAGCTTCACCGACCTCTCCGCTTGTGCGGTCTTGAGACCATGACCTGTGGCCAGTAGGAGTGCGATGCAACTATCTTCGCAGGTACAGGGAGGGAGGGTGAATTTGTAGTCTTTGCTCATGCTTACATTAATTGATTCGTGCTAGTACTATGAATTTTTCTGATGCTGCTCCTGTGTGATATGTGATATGTCAGATGGTCGAGCTCATGTGTTAAGAAGTTGTTTTGTTGGCTTGTATTAGTTGAGAATATAAGGTTGAAATTTTTGCTGATGCTTGCTTGCTGTTGGCTATCCCTGATCAAACATATAGCCTGTGTGTGTGTTGCCATGTGTTGATGTCTACGTGCAAATGGTTGTCTTAAACATGAATCAAGTCATCTTGCCATTAATAATGCTATAAATATCTGTTTATGCATTTTTTGTGCTACTGACCTGTTGCCTGTGAATGTTTGGAGTGCAACCGATCTTTGTTTGGTTCAGGTAGTATATTTTATATATTGATCTTGCATCTTTTCTCTCTTGGTGTCGATTATACTTCATTCCTTTGTTGTTCAAATTTGGTAGATATTCGTGCAGATGGTGATGTTAGTGCTGGCACCTCGTATTAATTAGATTGTGGTGGGATTAATGGTCAAGGCCATCGACCATCGATCGAGGCGTCGGTTGTGTGGTGCATGCGCGCGGCCGGTGCGAGTGAGCAACGATCGAATTAATGAAGGCGCGCGGAAAGGAAACGAATCGATCCATCAAAAATCGCGAGCCAGAGAATTAATGAAGCGCCGCGCCGCGCCGCGAGACACACACGTTGCACGCACGCATATATCGCCTGCACAAAGGAAACGAATCGATCCATCAAAAATTGCGCACATCTTGGGCTCGATCTCGCTCCACCGCGCGCGGGCGAACCACGCTTTCCAGCCTGGCCGTGCGTCTCGCCAATTGGACCGGTTGGCAAATTGGTGCTACTTGTTTGATGGCTCCCTTTCAAGCACGGGTCCTTTTCAAGTCAACAGTGCCAGCGACATGTTGAATTGAAGGTTGCTTGTACTGCAGAGTGAAAGCGCGGAGTGAAATCCGTAGCATTGGTTTTACCTAGCTTCTTGAACTAGCGTGACCAAAGATATCTCCATGATAATTCATGAGGGTAAATGTCTGAGAAAGAGGAAGCAACTTTTTTCTCCACTGTGTGGCTGGGAATGGGATGCACGCGCACACTTATCACCAACTTTTATTTTCTTCCCCGCTGATGTAGTATGTTGCATGAAACGGCGGTCGAGATGTCGACTCGATCGGTGAGAAGACAGAACCGGCACGTCGGAGCTACAGAGGCTAGCCGGAATCTCCGGATATTCAAGCTGCTCCAAGGAGAAAATGGAGCCGCCTAGCCTAAAATTAGGTGGTTTGTTGATTTTGAGCGGCAGACTTCCGATAAATGAAAATAGAAAAGCAGATACGGTATGAGAGGCTGAGAGGCAGACAGCGAGTTGTCTGGAGCTACTGGTGTTCATTCAGTCTTCAGTCTTGCTACAGTTTCTGGTCGCTCGTTCCGGCCTCAATCAGGTGGGACACGACATAGCCACCTTTTGTGAAGCAAAGTGAAACATTTTCCGCCAGCAGATTTGATTGAACAGAAGATCAGCCTACATGGTGCAATTATTGGAAAAACAGCATGGTATGTGGTGTACAATCATTGGAAAAATGGAAGCTCCAGAGTTAGAGACCAAGCAGTACGGGCGCAGTAGTGGGCAGCTGGGGCGGTCCGTTTGCTGCCCATGTATGCTCCAGGAAAACAACAGTTCAAACAAGAGCACTTGGGCACGCACACGAGTAGGAGCAGCCGTGGGTCAACAATGAGCTGAGCTCTCACGATGGTTCGTCACCTTCGCCTCCGGGAGGGAGGTTCAATTCAAACATGGCTGCGACCGCACATGGAAAATCGTCTCCGTGCACTCCTCCTCCTGTGCGACTCATCTCTCCATCTGGATCGTCAACTCCCTGGCCGAGCCTCGAATGCGACTCGCTCTGTAGTAGCACCCACCGTTCCAGGATACGGTACGTGCTGTACGGCTTTACCACGGGGTCAACCCTCGCGCGTGTTAGGTCAACCCTCAGATCTCCACGAACCTGGTCGCCGCAATAACTTGTGTTGCTTTCTCCGGATGCCAATGACTTATCAGTTGCACTTGTGCTTGTGCTGCCCGGTACGTTGTGTGTAGCTGCTCGACTAGACTTTGTCAAAGACAGTTCAAAAAAAAAAAAGACTTTGTCAAAGACTCGCGAGCTTCGTCGTCGGCTGGGCTTTATGATTTTACACACTGCAGCTTAGGCACGATCGACAGAGTGATGTTAGTTGTATCATACCTCGTATGCAAGCTAGCGGTGCCCTCTTTGTTTTTATTAGAGCATCTCCAGTCGCGTTTTTCAAAAAGACGTCCGACACGATGATTTAGGACGTGTTTGGAGATTGCGCCGGACAAAAAAAAATCAAAAATCTATTAAAAAAAAGAGGCCCTTCCCAGCTGCGTCTCTCAAACAGTCTCCGGATGCATGCATTTTAATAGAGGGACCACTCCATGTGGTAAAAGTAGGTGAGAGAAAGTGTGAAAAAAGTGAATGTCATGTGGGGACTACGGGCTGCATACATGCATCCGGACGTTGTTTTTCTGTCCGGCGTACCCGGTAGAGACTCAACCGGGGACGTCGGACACAAAATGAGACGATATTTAGCTTTGGGGAACGCGACTGGAAAGCGTTTTTCTCCATTTCTTGTCCGTCGTTCCTCAAACATCGTTTGGGGGACGCGACTAGAGATGCTCTTAGATTTTGCCTTTTAATTCGTTCTGGCGGTACGATTTTTTTATATATTTTTATGCTACTAGTCTATCACGATCTTTTCGAGCACTCGGATCCTCTAGTCCCGCGCCACGTTGAAGGAGGCCAGGTGGCTAGTCCCCGATAAAGTCCTCCTCCACGTCCCACTGCGCCTCCTCCTCCGTGATCTCGGCCTTTGCGTCCACAACGAAGGCCTACTTCCACTCGTTGAACTAGGAGTCGGTGGAGTCCTCGTCGAAGCAAAATCCGCCTGCTCGACCTCGGGCGGTGAGGCCACAGGCTCGGGCTGCGGCTGTGTGACCATTACACCCCAACATGGAGTAGGTGGGGGCGAGAGGGGAGAAAATTAGGGAATATGGTCGAGTTGTGTGGCTGCAAAGTGAGATCCACCGGCGAAATTCAACGTCTGACCTAAAAACAACGCCGGACCTCCATAGAGATGTTGGGGACAATATTGAGGACGCCGCTAGAGATGTTCTAACCTATGTAGATGTTTTTTCCGTTGAGCAAGAATCTTATCACAAGTTTAAAATACTTTTTGGTTTCAAAAGCGTACGGCCAGATTTTTTTGAATCGTCTAAAACGAACAAGCTCTGATACACCATGCACGGGGAAGATCTGCCGAAGCATCAGGGCATCTCCAACGGGGCGACGTAAATCGAAAGCCAAAACAGACTTGAATCTTCTGTTTGCGTTGGGTCGAATAGTTGAAATTGACCACGCGTCCGTTTGTGTCAAGGGGTGTCTCCAGCGGCCCGCCGCATAATATTTTTTTCTCATTGAAAACCCATAATTTACATAATTGTAAAAATTCATCAAATTATTAAAAAATAAAGAGGACCAACAAGCAGTGGCGGAGCTTGAACGAAATCCAAGAGGGGGCGAAAATGCATAGTAGCAAGTCTAGATTTTGAGAATAGGTAGTCAAAATTCATAAAATCGGCCATGTAAAATGAAATTACACTTCGCTCTGATTCAGATCAGAAAATTACAAATGTACACTTTTTGTCGTCGCCACAAATATTTAAATAAGTAGACAAACAAATTACGACTTACAAGATTGATATATAGTCTAGGCTCCCAATCGCAGCAAATCTGTGTTTTATGAGCGATTGATATCTAACAGTTCTCATTTGTGATTTGTGAGGAGTATGAACGGCATTAAGTTTTTTGCAAAAAAAATGTGATTAAGCTTTTTGTTTTTGCGAGGGAGAAATGAGCATATTGAATTTGTACTGTCTTTTCTTGCTAATGTCATGCATACCCGCACCTCATTTTTTTTTTTGAGAAGTACCTCATATTTTTCTTACGAAAGCCTACGTTGTAGAGGAGCATTTATCTTCTCAGGGATGGGCTATTACTTTTGGGTGGGCCGGTGGGCTAAATCAGAGCAGAAAACGTATCGGGCATTAGACCAGCTGGCTATAAGGGATAAATAAAATATTATAAGTTTGCTTAGTTGGAGGAGAGTGATTAGGAGAGAAAAGAGAAGTTGGCTCTTAGATAGCTCTAGCACGTGCTCCTAGGTTCTACGTGAGACTAAAAGGTGGGCCATATATTGAAAAAAGTACTACATTTTTATAGCTTACTGTTGTACATGTTAGCTATAAGTTAACTGATGTGGCAAATTATTATAGCCGGCTGCCGGTTACACTATTGTTCTTGCTCTTAGGGGATGATCCGCTGGATAGTTAATGTACAGCTTTCATATGCACCGATTGGTGAACTAGTCCCAAAATTCGGTTGAGAGGTCCATTAACCTGAGTAATGTGCTGAAATTACTAGTAGTTAATGATCAAACTTCAATTTTGTAGGGGGGCCGATTGCCCAGGTTCGCCCTGCTGAAGCTCCGCCAGTGCCAACAAGGTCTGCTAAAATCTAACTACGGACCACTGCTTGTCGTTGCTGACGAGGTCGATGAACTCCGGAATCTGCCATGGGAGTTGGAACACCGGTGGTGGAGGATGAAGGGTAGCCCGCGGTGACTGCTGCCAGATAGTCGGCGGAGCAGGAGGCTTTGGTGATGGTGGCCACGGATCCTAGGCCGTCGAAGGAGCAGCAGACAGCGCACGTGGGTACAAATCAGCGTGGCCGGAGGAGTCGCTTGCCTCCCCTGCGCCAGCGACGACTCAAGAAGTTGTATGGCGAGGCCGTCCCACATAGAGAGTTGGTCGAACTCGCTATTGGCCATTGCGATGGCAATGGCCTCCTCCTCGCAAATCTCCAGCGGCCGGGTCTCCGGATTCCACGACGGGCCACCGTCGCCGTGGCCGTTGTCTCCCTCCGCCTTGGACATGGCCGTTGGAGGCAGCGTTGTCGACCTCGTCGTACTCGCCCTCGTCTTTGTCCTCGTCTACATCGCCATTCTCTTTCGGCGTTGTCATCGAGCTCGCGATCGAAATAGTTGATGTTGCTGAGGTATCCCGCTTGCACCGTGGGTCAAACTCCCGCGTCCCGAACGAGATCCAGTTGTAGGAGTTGAACGCGTACGTCGGATTTTCTCGCATGTCGGCAGGCAAGATGGCTCGGCGGCGGTGCACCTCATTACGGCGCTCTCGGCCCTCGCGTGGCACAGGAGGAAAAGGCACGCGCATGTAGTTGAGCTACCTGCCGGGAGGCGGCAGGCTCGCATCCGGCTATGGCACCGGCCGGTTCTCCTCCGAGAGGCGACATGCGAATTCGATGCGGACGTAACATCCTACCCGCGGCTTCTTGCCGGACGGCGAGCCGCTTGCCTCTTGGTCGTTCTTCTTCTTGCGGTACGACTAACCCTTCCCCATGACGTCGGTCGGGTGGATATGGCAGGCTCTTGCAATGGCGAGGTCGAGGAAATGAGTGCCGCCAACGAACCTTAAAAAAGCTTGGGCGCCACCTCACCTTCAATGCCCTGGCATAAGCTGTTGCGACGCCACGTACCTGCGCACGCGTGTGGAAGGCGAGATGGTTCATTAACGCGAAGCAAAAAAAGCTGCAAAGCGACGCTCGTAAGTTATGCCGGGCTAAAGTATTTAGACAGCGTTTACATCTAGACGGACGGGTTGAACACTATCTGGGATGGGTAGAGACCTATTTTTCAACCGTGCGGTAGATCTGATTGCGTCGGCTCGTCGGAGATACTCTCACACGACAAATTAATGGAATGACCTGAGCACGCTGTAGGCAGCATCGTTCTGTTTCCCGCAAACTCGCCACCGGAGAGACCCAGACTGCATGCCCGGCGACCAACCCGCAGCAGCAGCCGGCGATTCTCATCGACTCCGAGAAAACAAAGGCGAAACGGAGCCCTGTTTTCTGTCGCCCCCACAGGCGCCTCTGGATCCGCGTCGTCGCTTTTGGCCCCGGCCGGGATCCCCGTGAAGCACCCGATACACGACATGGGCGGCACCGCATCGCCCAAGGTGGAGGCATGGGCGATGGCCTTTTCCGGCTAATAATAAACTTCTTCTCCTCGTGTTGTCGTCGTCTGAGTTCTCATCCGAAGCCTGGTCGGCGAGCGGAGCGCACCACGGGGCGCGCCGACGGGAAAGGCAGGCCAAGAAGAACGCCAGTAGGCGCCCGGGCGCACGCACGAGGCGGGCTAGTGCGGCGGGGCTTTTCTACGATCACCCAGCCAAAGGAGCTCCCGCTGCGAGGGAAGTGCGTCCGTGTCCTTTTCCCTACGCGTGCAGCTTGAGGCAAAAGGCGTAAAGCAGGTTTTACCTGAAGAATTTCTTTCTGGGCTTTAAGGATGGCAATCTTTCATAAGCTACCTTCCATGAGCTTTTTCCAGACCATTTCCTAAACTTGTTTAAACTTCTAAATTAGTCTCTCTAATAGTAATTTAGAAGTTTAAATAATTTTGGATACGGGCTTTTGGGAGAAGCTGAGAGAGGGTAGCTTCTCAGAGAAACCCTTTATTAGTCTGCAATAAAAAAAAGGATTGTGCATTTTTATTAGTAGCCACGTCGAGCGGACAAGTTGCTAGCCGTCCGACTTTTTGGCCGACGATGAATGAGAGCCGATGTTAGCTAAAAATAAGTTGCCCCATGCCAGTTCTTGGTTGGTCCAAAACCGTTCCTCCTTTTGAACCAAACATGTCCCATAGTCGGTTCAGCTGAAGCCTCTCCTTCGGCCGCGCTCAACTTCACTCCAGCCGATGTTAGGTGGGGAGTTGGCTCCTCCTACTTTGATGGTGCATCTAGAGGTGAAGTCGCTTGGGCCTTCGGCGGCGGCTTCCATGCCAACATCTTCGAAGCCTAGCCAGCTGTTTGTTTTCGTTGGCTCAGAAGCTCTCTCTGCAAAGGAGCTTTGTGATCTTCTCGTCAGTTTGGAGATGGCAAAAAGATTGTGCGCCTTATGCCGGGAAAATATACGAGGGACAAAATTAAGAAGTTGAAGGAGTAGACACAAAAGCAAGAAGGGTGACACCACAACAAAGGCATCTGCCGTTGCTTGGTGAATGCATGGTTCTCATCTTTTCGGGTTGTCGTGTTTGAGATCTTTGCTCTTGTGTTTTCAGCGGTCTTTCCTTTCTATGTAGTGATCATCGTGTCGAGAGTTTGTGGTTGTTGCGCGTTGAGAGTGTTGGTTGATCTACTTTGGTGTTTCGGAAGTGGCATGAGTTTGGGTTTAGTCCGCATTTGGTGTTGTTGTAATGGTTTTTGCCTGGTTTTCCGATAATTAGCTCAACAATCTCTTCTGCATAATTAATATATTGGGGCAAAAAAATTGTCCATGTTTCAAAGAAAATAGGGCCGTAGTGTTCAGGTGGGCATGCTATCAAGTTTCTCCGGTTCCAAGTTTTTCGAGTCGTGTGCATCAAAGAGGCCCTAAGAACCCGAAAGAATACCATCACAAACCGAAGCTTCGTAGGAAAACCAACATTATCTCAAACTTTTTTGTTCTCTCAATTGTCAAGACAACACTTTTACTGACAGTTAAATAATTTTTTTAAATTTAAAAGGGATGTATGATATAAATGTAATTGAGTTTTGAAAAATACTAACATGTGATTGCAATTTTGCACTAGTACATAACCCATGTCTTAAAGTAACTCCTTCCATTCCTCAATCTATGGCGTATTGAATGTTGGTAAAGGAATGACCAGTAGTTAACCCATCAATATGAATTTTTTATGTGAAAATATACTTATGGCATTAAATTTTAATTCAGAAATACTTACATACTATGAATATGATTTTGTATCATATAAGTCTATATTTGCAGATTGATTGTTGATCAAATCCTTATCAACTTAATACGCCACCGGTTGAGGAGGGAGTAACTCTTTGTCAAAGCGGGTTATCATAATTAATACTCCACTTCAGGAAAGAGTAAGTGAATTGCGCCTTATATATTAGAATGGATGAAGTGTAGTACAACTAAGAGCAATTCCAATAGTGTAGCCAGCTGCTGGCTATAAACCAAGTGCCATGTCATCTATAGCCAACTTAGAGTCAACACATACAATAGTGAGCTACAAAAATGTAGTACTTTATCAATGTATGACACACCTTTCACTCTCACAAAGTGCCTAGGAGCACGTGCTAGAGCTGGCTCTTGCATAAGAGCTCACTCTCCTTCTCTCTCCTCCTCTCTCTCCTCCAACTAAGCAATAATATATTATTTTAGTCCTTATAGCCAGCTTACTAGGACTTATTGTACTTGCTCTAAGGCATTGTATACTACCACCTCCACCCTAATAAGGCTTAAGAGCTATATATTTTAGAAAGTCAAACCAAGTAATGTTTGACCAAATTTTTAGAAGAATCTATCATTAAATATGATATTTTGTACATACCATATGAAAACATATTTCATTATCTATCTAATGATATTAATTTTGTATTTTGCATGTTAATGATTTTAATAAAAACAAACTTGACATAGTTTTACTTTCTAAAAGAAATAAGCCCTAAGCCTTGGAATGGAGGTAGTATTCTGCATATATAACAAGTACATGGTCAAAACATCATAATTCTGCATTAGGGACATTTTCTTCCTTCTATACATATGCCTAGAGTTACACATTGATCATCATGATGTGTGAAAGATTGAGGAGATTGAACGGAAAAATATTTAATATTTCTGAATTGAAAATCGGCTAGCTGCAAGATAGCAAAGGTGTTTACGATATTCTAATAATTTCAACGCGCTTAGATACAATGGTTGCAATTAAGTTACTATGTTTTTCTAGAAGTATCAAGTTATGTTCTCAATAACGACGGAATATGTACTCCAGTCTTCCATAACTATGTATGTCAAAAACAAACTTCCATATATAACTATGCATGTGAAAATCATTTTCGTTTGTTGCGGTAAAGGGGACGGGCTGGCCAGTTTTATCCTATACTAAAGGGATTTTTAAAGGTTATTTCGAGTTTTATCCACAAACTTTGGTCGTCAGCCGTACAGAATCTTGATAGAGCGACACTACGACAGTATAGTTTTCTTCTTCCCATCCACCCAATGGCATAGGAGTGCTTTGTTTATGTAAGGTTGCGGTCAGTCTTTTGCTTGTGTTGTCCTGGCTCGGCAACTTGGTGAGAGGAACACCAGCACTCTCCAATCTCTTTCAAACTCCAAGCGTCTTATTTGGTAGTATTAGTGAAAGTGATATAGTATTATTGTACTGCTCCTCTACTGCATTTGCATACACCAACTGAACCCGCAGGGAAACATGTGATGGATGTGCTCCTACGGAAATATTGGATTATTGTGGTGTTTCTACTGGGATTTCTTTTTTGGTGTACTAGGTTGTTATAGAAAAGTCCAACTTACAAGTCTGCTTATACTATTGGTTAGATGCAGTTTATTATTCCAACTTTACAGGTGTACAAACTTAACGGAAAGGTAGTTTACTAATTGTTGCAAGACCTATCTGTATGGGATTTGGTTGAAGTTTCTTCCATCGAGACTAGGAGTAGTTCATGCGTGGTTCCATATGCAAACACGTCTCTAAGGAGTGCATTGTCTTAGATTCATTGGAAACCGGGTGACTTATAATTTTGGGCTGGACTAATGGCGTCGAAAAAATTCTTCTTTCCATATGATTCATTTCTATCAAGGATGGTTCGAAAATAAGATTTTGGGAAGATAAATAGCTAGGTAACGCCACACTCCGGGAACAATATCCGGCTGTGTACAATACTGTGCGCAACAAAAGCGATACCCTTGCTAAGGTGATGGAAACTTCCCCACCAAATATGACGTTCAGAAGAGATCTCGTTGGTTCTAGGCTCGCATCTTGGAATGCGTTGCTACAACTTTGATCCAGTTGACGCAGGGGGTTGATGGGTTTCGATGGAATTTGCATGAGAATGGTAAATTCTCGGTGAATTCCATATACAAAGCTTTAATCCAGCCAGATGTGCCGGTCGATAATAACAAAAAAATTGGAAGATGAAGATTCAACTAAAAACTAAAAAAATTGTGTGGTATTTTCGTCAATGTGTAATCCTCACTAAAGACAACCTTGTGAAACGTAATTGGCATGAAAGTAAAAGATGTGTCTTGTGTTATCAGGACGAGACTATAAAACACTTATTCTTCCATTGCAAATTTGCTAGATCTATATGATCAGTCATCCAAATAGATTTTACCTTATACTCGCCACGTAGAATTGCAAATATATTCGGCACTTGGCTAAATAGTGTGGATCATAGGTTTAAACTACTTATTAGAATCGGATCGCTTGCCATTTTTTGGTCACTATGACTATGTATAAATGATAAGGTTTTTAATGATAAAAATTTGTCTCTTATGCAGGTTATCTACCGGTGCATAGCTACGCTCCGTTCATGGTTGTCTCTACAACGTGTGGAGCATCGCGGCCTGTTTATGGAGGCGTCTACACGGTTGTAGGACACAGCGAGGGATATTTTTATCCAACATGGATGTCAGTGTAATCTACGGATTGGTGCTCCATCATCATAGGCGCCTTTACAGTTTCTCATGATTACTTATATTACGGTTTTATCCTTTTAGTTCGTTTTGGATTTAAGCAGCTGTGTGAATCTTAGTTATGCAGAGGTTGGGTGTATTGGTTAAACCTTTTAAATAATGTAAAGTGTCCTTTATCCAACAAAAAAAATTCGTGGTTGCATGTGCAAACAGGTGTCTTCACGATAATTGCCACGGCCGGACAATATAGGTGCAACGGACTCGAGACGATTGCATGGGATCTTTTCAGCCGGTGTTGTTGGCAGCTTCATCATAGGATCAAGTTTTGATGGTGCTTTGGCATTTGCTTTTATAATTTCATATCAACTATAGCTGATACTTGAGTTCTAATAAGTGTAAAACTCAACATTAATAAGTAATAACTATGCATCTTTTTTATGCAGAGGCTAAGGCAGATCCTCCATTTCAAAAAAAAAACCATGACCTTGCGTCTGATCTTTTTTTAAGGATACGTCATGGATAAACGTATCAGATTCAAAGAAGAAGATGTACAACACGCTCGGGGCGCAGGCGCCCACGAAGCGCAACTCCCCGCTACCTCCGGAAAGAGGTAGCATGCACACATTGCCGGACTACTCGCGGCATCTCCACTTATCTACTGGCGCAAGGGATCCTCTAAAAATCCTAGCCACTCTCCACAACTACGCCTCGTCAGAGATCTTCGAGAGCACCGTGGACTTGGAAGGTGCGACTTTGTCAAACACTATTTCGTTTCGGTGTCGCCAAAGGCACCAACAGATGAGAGTCACACCTGTCCAGAGGTCGCGGTCTCCTCCAGGTCCTCCATGCTTATCCTGCAGCCATCCGACGAAGTCCGTATCTATCTGTGGCATCCAGTGCTTCATCCCCCACCAGCAGACAAATCGCCAAATCTCTCGAGCCAACACACAACCCATGAGCATGTGGTTTAAGGTTCCTCGCTCTGATCGCAGAAAGGGCATGCAGCCAGGTGGGGAAGACCCCGCCTGCTAAGCCTGTTTGATGTCCAACACCTGTTCCTGACCGCTAGCCAAAGAAAGACCTTGCAGTTTGGTGGAGCCCTCGAGCGCCATATCTGAAGCGCCCCTGGCATATCCACCCTTGCCCCGAACATCGTGCGGTAGCCCGATCGCACGGAGTAGGAGACATCTTTCTCCTAGCCCATCTGAAGCTATCCTCTACACCCTCGAGGAGGGCAACATTCTCCAGCCGGTCCGCCACATCGAATAGCTCCCGGATCGCTGGCGCGTCTAGATCGGGTGGGACGTCATCCAACCAAGCGCCAGCCAACCTTTCTCGAACTTTGCGCAGTCGCACAGCGCGCTTTGATACCACCTTCAGAAGGTTTGGTGCTATGTCCAACAACCGACCTTCAGGGAGCCACCGGTCCGTCCAGAAGAAGGTGGACGCCCCGTCACCTAGCACCGAGTAAGTTGCGCCTTCAAAGAGCTGTCTCACCACTTGTGGTACCTGAATGTTCAGCTCCTTCCATGACTTCGAGTCATCAACTTCGTTGAAGCCACAAACATCTTTGCGTCTGATTGGTTACCAACAATTCCGAGTAGGGATTCCGAGACGAGCGCATGCACGCACTTGTCCGCCCAAACTGAGTTAATTCTGATACTCATTCTTCCTTTGCAATACGCAGCAACAGTTCCCTGGGATCTGATACTCTATGCGGGTGGCTTTGGCTTGTGCGCTACTTGAAGACCGATCATGGTCCAAAATCTCCACTCGTTCTTCCGTTGCAATATATACGCAGCAAATCGAAATCTTATCGTTGAACTGCAACAAGCCAACCGTTAATGATTCGAATACCTTGTCATGCTATCTTATTCTTATGCCATCTGATTGTAGTTCGTCACTACTCCCATCTGCAGATAATAGACGGCCTACGATGCCTGGTGACTAGATGAAGATGCTGCATTCTTCTGCGTAAGAGACTCGAAACCGTCAATATGTAGACGATATGGTCATGTGTGCGATATCTGTTACATGCCATTGAACCAAAGCTGCCTCTGCAGATTGGCATCGACAGTGGACCATGAACGACACCGCATCAAGTTGTCAAGCATGGCGGGGAGAGTTGAGAATGGGAATTTAGAGATTTTTTAGCTATCTTATCCTATCTATGTGGATTAGTCTGCATTTTTTTCCTTTTGAGTTGCAATTCTGCATTTTCCTAGGTGAGATGTATGCTCTCTGCAACTGTTGCGACAATTTATTGGGACGGTTGGCCAATTGACCAGTATTTTGGTGCTACTTGTTTGATCGTTCACTTGCAAGCATCGGTCCTTTTCGATTCAACAGTGCATGCATCAAGCTGAAGCTTGCTTATACTGCAGGGCGAGAAAGTGCGTAGTGAAATTTATAGCATTGGTTTAATTGTTTTAACTGCTTGAACTACTCCGACTGAAGATATCTCCATGTGGATTGATGAGAATGACTGTCTGAGAAAGATGAAGCAACTTTTTCCTCCACTATGTGCTTGGGAATGGGACGCACGCACGCTTATCATCATCAGCTTTTCTCCCCGCTGATATATATTGCGTGACACGACGACAGAGCCGGCACGTTAGAGCTACAGAGGCTAGCCGGAATCTCTGGATATTCGAGCTCCTCCAAGGAGAAAATGGAGCTGTCTAGCCTATGATTGGGTGGGTTGTTGACTTTGAGCGGCAGGTTTCCAATCGGCAATCTGATAACTGAAAGCAGAAAAGCAGATACGATATCAGAGATTGAGAGACAAGCAGCGACTTGACTGGAGCTGCTCGTGTTCATTCAGTCTTGCTGCACTCCCTGATCGTTCGTTCCCCAATCAGGTGGGCGGTGGGCCTCGACTGTTTTAGCCACGTTTTGTGAAGCAAATATGAACTTTTTCCGTAGGGTGGAGACGGACAACACAATTTCCGCACCAAATTTGTTTCCTATTCTATTTCAGAGAGTCTATATCCGGTTTGACGGAAATATGCGATTTCAACTTTACACCGGACATGGTATAACAAATAGCACCCTGATATTCGTGTCTGAAAATCATTTATGATCGCCCGATGTTTTTATCCGACTAATCTGATTTTGATCCGAAACATAGTTTTAAATAGCCGGCTATAAGATATAGCCGTGACCTGTGAAAATGGCTATAGCCGGGAAATTTAATTCGGCTCCCGTGTGCGTATTCTCCCTCTACATGTTTCAAAGTGTTGAATTTTTTTTACAAAAAATTCTACTTGTACATCTCCATAGTATATGTGTCGATCGTCCATTTAACGAAAAACCGATATTTTTTATGAACTATGTAAAAAAGAAAAAAATTATCTTGTGAAAAACATTATTTTTAGCACTAAATTTTGTCTTTTTATACATGTCACATGACAAGTCGATTTTTTATGAAACGACTTCGTGAGCGCGTAGCACGTAGCACGTGAAGATGTACGTGCGATTTTTTTATTTCAACTTTTTTGAAATTCAAAATGTGTGTAAGATGCATTTCAAATTAGAGGAAGCATATGCTCACATGTTCCAAACCACCACTCCCGCTATAGCTAGGCTATAGCAGGCTATAGCCACCTTTTAATATGTGAATGCCTTTAGCTGCACCTTGCTCGAAAGGCTATAGCGGGGCTATAGCCGGCTATTTATAATAGGAGCCGGTTCGACATGAAGCTTTTGAAAACGCAGTGCACCTAGGTAAATAAGGAACAAGATGAATACAGAAGTTAAACGAGCATCCCACACCCGAAAGGTACCCCACATAGGCCTTCCCCGAAACCCCCCAGTACGCCAAAGCTAAAAATATATTTAGTAGTTACTGAGTTGCCGAGTTGACCCGTTAAGCAATAGTTCATTTCCATAGCTGGTCTAGCAAAAATGTATTCTAAAAATGTTACTAAAACATGTTACAGTGTTATCCTAGCCCTTGTGTTTGCGTTATCACATACATATGAACCTACTTTGTGCATGTGGTTATATTATATTTATTCATTCTATTGTGTTAGAATATTATTTATTTTACGAGCGTTTTGCTAAACTCGTTTTTATCAATTGCTATGGTTGTATGGGTAGCCGACACACTTATGGGTGTTTATATTTGATTAATTTTGTTTCCGCTCAGTTCCCATTCGGAATCCACGGTCTCATGTATCCACATTTCAATTCACAACCGGTCACTATTATGTCCGCCCGATTCCATCGAGAAAATATGGTATAGAATATGATAACAACAATATTCAATCCGATTTGATTACATCTATACTTTTCCACTAGCAGATTTGATTAAAAGGCACTCCCTCCGTTCCAGGTTATTTTTCGCATGACCCTGGTTAAATGACTCAGAATTATTTAAATTTGCATGTATCTACACACTAAAATGCGTCTGAATATAAATCAGTGCCTGAAAAGTTGAGTTAATTCATCTAAAAGTTACTAACAAGATGCACAGCAGCGTGTTCCGGTACTCTCACAGTCTGGAACTACTACGTGCACAGCACAGTAGTTGAGAGTAGAAGACAGCTAGGGCGGTCCGTTTGCCGCCCATGTACGTATGGGCACGAAATGCTCCAGGAAAACAACAGTTCAGACGTACACGAGCACTTTGGTTGAACAACCATGTTTGCGCACGAGGACCGATTCATGCACCTGGACGCGTCAACACTGAGCTGAGCTCTCACGGTGGTTGGTCGCCTCCCCAGGGAGGGAGGTTTCAAACATGGCTGCGACCGCACATTGAAAATCGCCGCCTTCCGCTCCTGTCTCCAGTTGCAGCCTCCCATCTGATCTGGATCGTCAACTCCGTGACCGAGCCTCGAAAACGATACGCCGCGTAGTAGCAGCGCCATCTTCCCCCATCGATCGATCGTTCCAGGATACGGTACATACGGCGCGTTCGATCGTCACATCTCGATTGACCTCGCGCGCGCGCGTTCGATCGGTCAGCAGCATTCATCCGTGGACCTGGTCGCCGCAATAACTTGCGTTGCCTTGTCCGGATGCAAGTCGAGTTATTGATCGGCTGCCCTAGTTTCCGCCTGTGCTTGTCAAGACCCAAGAAGAGCCTCGTCGTCGGCTGCTGTCTATATGATCTACACACCGCACAGGCGCACAGCCTACGCACGACAGAGTGATGTCAGCCATACCTCGTCTAAACTTGAACGACTAGTCGTAAGGGGCATCTCCAGCGGGCATGACGCAAACAGTTTGCTTTCGTCGGGCTGAAAAATGCGTCTGGCACCACTTCTAGCGGCGCGACGGATCGTGATCGGGCCGTCGTCACGACGCAAACCCGACGCATATTTGCACCAGGAATGCGTCGCGACGGACGCTGCTCGGACGCGCAAAGTGTTCGCTCGCGTTTTCACGGGGCCCGTCTGGCAGCGAGCCTATATCGAGGGCATCGCTTCCGCGGCTATCGCTTCCGCGGTCAGCGCTTCCGCGTCTGCGCCGCAGCCTTCGTCATCGATGTCGCGGCTGCCTCTTCTGCACGCGCACTGGCGGGCCGTAGCTGGGCTTCTGCGCCGCCTTCCATGACATCGTTTCCCGCGCGCGGCCGACCTTAAAAGTCCACTGTCCCTCCAGTGCCTGCGCGCGAGCCAGATAGGAGCGCCGAGATCCGGCGAAGGAGGCGGTACCTGCCGCCGGACCTCCGCGCCGAACCGGCGTACGCCATCGACTCCGGTAGCTGGCGCACGTATCTCGTGTCCGAGAGGGATCGGAGGAGGAGGGTGATACGTCCATTTTGCATCACAATTTTATATCATAATTTACTGTTATTCATTGATATATTTCATATTTAGAGGTGATACTTATGTTATTTCATCTGTTTTGCATGTTTCATGATTATTGGAGGATCATCCACCGGAGTCAGGATTCTGCTGGAAAAAGCGCCATCACAATGCAATATTTCTGGAGATCAACAATTGACGGAAATTACACCAAAGATCTTATTTTTCCAGAAGAATAAGCCAGCCAGAAGGAGGAGCCGATGAGGGCCGCCATGGGCCCCCCCATAGGCCGGCGCGGGCACTGGCCTGGCCGCGCCGCCTGGTGGAGAGGGGGGCCACAGCCCCCTTCGGCCGCCTCTCTTTCGCGTACTTCTTCGCCCCGAAAACCTAAACTCCAGGGAATAATCGCGAGGAGACACAACCGTCTCTGCGGGGTGGAAAACACCAGAGAGAAAAGAGCTCTCCGGCAGGCTGAAATCCGCCGGGGAAATTCCCTCCCGGAGGGGGAAATCGACGGCATCATCACCGCAATCGAGCTGGACTTCATTGGGATCATCATCACCATCATCTCCACCACCGTCACCATCATCTCCACCGCTGCACCTCCTCACCGCTGTAACATCTAGGGTTGAATCTTGATTGTTTGGTAGGGGAAACTCTCCCGGTATTGATTACTCCTTGTTATTGATGCTATTGAGTGAAACTATTGAACCAAGGTTTATGTTCAGATTGTTATTCATCATCATATCACCTCTGATCATGTTCCATATGATGTCTCGTGAGTAGTTCGTTTAGTTCTTGAGGACATGGGTGAAGTCTAAATGTTAGTAGTGAATTATGTTGGGTAATATTCAATGGTTTGATATTTAAGTTGTGGTGTTATTCTTCTAGTGGTGTCATGTGAACGTCGACTACATGATACTTCACCTTTATGGGCCTAGGGGAATATATCTTGTATTCGTTTGCTAATTGTGGGGTTGCCGGAGTGACAGAAATCTGAACCCCCGTTGGTATATCGATGCAGGAGGGATAGCATAGTTTAAGGCTGTGGTTAGATTTATCTTAATTAATTTCTTGTATTTGCGGATGCTTGCAAGGGGTATAATCACAAGTATGTATTAGTCCTACGAAGGGCGGTGCATTAGCATAGGTTCACCCACACAACACTTATCAAAACAATGAAGATTAATCAGCTATATGAAGCGAAAGCACTAGAATAAATTCCCGTGTGTCCTCAAGAACGTTTTGTCATTATAAGTAAACAAACCGGCTTGTCCTTTGTGCTAAAAAGGATTGGGCCACTCGCTGCAATTATTACTCTCGCATTTTACTTACTTGTACTTTATTCGTCTGCTATATTAAAACCCCCTGAACACTTGTCTGTGAGCATTTACAGTGAATCCTTCATCGAAACTGCTTGTCAACACCTTCTGCTCCTCGTTGGGTTTGACACTCTTATTTATCGAAAGTACTACGATACACCCCTCTATACTTGTGGGTCATCAGGACTATTTTCTGGCGCCGTTGCCGGGGAGTGAAGCGCTATTGGTAAGTGGAATTGGTAAGGGAAACCTTTACTGTACGTGCTGTTTTTATTTCTGCTCGCTTGCTATAATTCATTATGGAGAGGTCTTCTCTTGAATTCCTCTTTGGAAAATCTACTACTACCGCAAAGGTAGTGGATGAGGCGCCGAGGTGAGAAAGAGGTTCCATACAAAATACCTATGAAAATTATTGAACGTGTTGTGGATAACCGCTATGAAGGGGATGGAACTTTCCATCCTGGAGATCATTTACTGTTTTTACATGAATTATGCGGGTTATTCAAATGTGCAGGTATTGCTATGAATGAAGTTAGGAAGAAACTATTCTCTATATCGCTGTCTGGTAAAGCAGCGCATTGGTATAAATTGCTGAAGAATAGGGATTCTCTTGATTGGGAGGACATTGTGCCTTTATTTTATTCTAAATTCTATCCTCCAAGTGAAATTCACAAAGATCGGAACCGCATATATAATTTCTGGCCTCATGATGGAGAGAGTATTGCCCAAGCATGGGGGAGATTGAAGTCTTTAATGCTCAAATGCCCCCCATTCATGAGCTTACTGGTAATATTATCATTGATAATTTCTATGCAAGACTGTCTTTTCAAGATAAGACTTTGCTGGATACTTCTTGTTCTGGATCATTTACACGCAACAAAGAAGAGTTTAAAAGGGACCTTCTTGATCGGATCCACGAGAATACTGAAGGATGGGAGAATGACATAGATAGAGAGTCAGGTATAAACTATGATTATAAATGCATTGAAGTTTTTATGGATACTGATAAATTTCGTAATATGAGTGCTACTTATGGTCTTGACCCTCAAGTTGTTGCAAATTTTTATAAAGCTTTTGCCTCTCATTTTGAATTGTCTAGGAAATTTTTTGATAAGTATCATGAACCGTACAAAGATAAAACTGATTCATCTATAAATAAATGTGTTGTAATTGAACCTGTTGATCATATTCTTCCTGAAGCTTATATTGAAAAAACTCCTTTTCCTGCTAAAATGAAGGAGTATTCTGTTATAACTAGTGTGGTTAATAAAAGTGCAAAGAAACCTATAGAACCTGAATAACAAATAAAAGTTGAACCTGCTATTGCAATAGTTAAAGATCTTGTGACTGAAAATGTAGAAGATGGTCATATTATTTTCTGTGAAGATTCTTCTAATATTGTTTCGCATCCTAATAAATCTAGGAAAGCCAGTGTTCCTATGCTCTCTGTTAGAATTGGTGATCATTGCTATTATGGTTTATGCGACATTGGTGCAAGTATTAGCGACATTCCTTATGAGCTTTATACGGAGATCATGCATGAAATTGGTGAAGGAGATATGCCCTAGAGGCAATAATAAAGTGGTTATTATTTATATCTCTATGTTTATGATAAATGTTTATATATCATGCTATAATTGTATTAACCGAAACATTAGTACATGTGTGATATGTAGACAACAAGAAGTCCCTAGTATGCCTCTTAAACTAGCTTGTTGATTAATGGATGATTAGTTTCATAATCATGAACATTGGATGTTATTAATAACAAGGTTATATCATTATATGAATGATGTAATGGACACACCCAATTAAGCGTAGCATAAGATCTCGTCATTAAGTTATTTGCTATAAGCTTTCGATACATAGTTACCTAGTCCTTATGACCATGAGATCATGTAAATCACTTATACCGGAAAGGTACTTTGATTACATCAAACGCCACTCGCGTAAATGGGTGGTTATAAAGGTGGGATTAAGTATCCGGAAAGTATGAGTTGAGGCATATGGATCAACGAGTGGGATTTGTCCATCCCGATGACGGATAGATATACTCCGGGCCCTCTCGGTGGAATGTCGTCTAATGTATTGCAAGCATATGAATAAGTTCATAAGAGACCACATACCACAAGATACGAGTAAAGAGTACTTGTCAGGAGACGAGGTTGAACAAGGTATGAAGTGATACCGAAGATCAAACCTCGGACAAGTAAAATATCGCGTGACAAAGGGAATTGGTATCGTATGTGAATGGTTCATTCGATCACTAAAGTCATCGTTGAATATGTGGGAGCCATTATGGATCTCCAGATCCCGCTATTGGTTATTGGTCGGAGTGAGTACTCAACCATGTCCGCATAGTTCACGAACCGTAGGGTGACACACTTAAAGTTGGATGTTGAAATGGTAGTACTTGAATATGGAATGGAGTTCGAATATTTGTTCGGAGTCCCGGATGAGATCCCGGACATCACGAGGAGTTCCGGAATGGTCCGGAGAATAAGATTCATATATAGGATGTCATTTTATGTGAATTAAAATGTCGCGGAAGGTTCTATGGAAGGTTCTAGAAGGTTCTAGAAAAGTCCGGAAGAAACCACCAAGGAAGGTGGAGTCCACATGGGACTCCACCTCCATGGCCGGCCAACCCTAGTGGGGAGGAGTCCCAAGTGGACTCCCCCTTAGGGGCCGGCCACCCCCATATGGGAGGTGGAACTCCCACCTTTGGTGGGAGTCCTAGCTTGGCTAGGTTTCCCCTCCTTATGGAAGGTTTTTGGTACGGGTCTTATTCGAAGACTTGGATACCAACACTTGGGGTTCCACCTATATAATGAGAGGCG
>NC_061514.1:79256004-79326872 GCF_022539505.1 Lolium rigidum | reverse complement strand
GGATCCATTTTATTCAAACAAAACAAAAAAACAAAAACAAACCGACGCTCCAAGCAAAGTACATAAGATGTGACGGAATAAAAATATAGTTTCGGGGAGGAACTCGATAATGTTGTCGATGAAGAAGGGGATGCCTTGGGCATCCCCAAGCTTAGACGCTTGAGTCTTCTTAGAATATGCAGGGGTGAACCACCGGGGCATCCCCAAGCTTAGAGCTTTCACTCTCCTTGATCATATTGCATCATACTCCTCTCTTGATCCTTGAAAACTTCCTCCACACCAAACTCGAAACAACTCATTAGAGGGTTAGTGCATAATAAAAATTCACATGTTCAGAGGTGACACAATCATTCTTAACACTTCTGGACATTGCATAAAGCTACTGGACATTAATGGATCAAAGAAATTCATCCAACATAGCAAAAGAGGCAATGCGAAATAAAAGGCAGAATCTGTCAAAACAGAACAGTCCGTAAAGATGGATTTTATTAGGCCACCAGACTTGCTCAAATGAAAATGCTCAAATTGAATGAAAGTTGCGTACATATCTGAGGATCATGCACGTAAATTGGCTTAATTTTCTGAGCTACCTACAGGAGGTAGACCCAGATTCGTGACAGCAAAGAAATCTGGAACTGCGCGAGTAATCCAAATCTAGTACTTACTTTACTATCAAAGACTTTACTTGGCACAACAAAACTCAAAACTAAGATAGGGAGAGGTTGCTACAGTAGTAAACAACTTCCAAGACACAAATATAAAACAAAAATACTGGAGTAAAAACATGGGTTGTCTCCCATAAGCGCTTTTCTTTAACGCCTTTCAGCTAGGCGCAGAGAGTGTGTATCAAGTAACATCAAGAGACGAAGCATCAACATCATAATTTGTTCTAATAATAGAATCATAAGGTAACTTCATTCTCTTTCTAGGGAAGTGTTCCATACCTTTCTTGAGAGGAAATTGATATTTAATATTACCTTCCTTCATATCAATAGTAGCACCAACGGTTCGAAGAAAATGTCTTCCCAATATAATGGGGCAAGATGCATTGCATTCAATATCCAAGACAACAAAATCAACGGGGACAAGGTTATTGTTAACCATAATATGAACATTATCAACCTTCCCCAAAGGTTTCTTTTTAGCATTATCAGCGAGATTAACATCCAAGTAACAATTTTTCAATGGTGGCAAGTCAAGCATATCATAGACTTTCTTAGGCATAACAGAAATACTTGCACAAAGATCACATAAAGCATTACAATCAAAATCTTTGACTCTCATTTTAATGATGGGCTCCCAACCATCCTCTAGCTTTCTAGGAATAGAAGTTTCAAGTTTTAGTTTCTCTTCTCTAGCTTTTATGAGGGCATTTGTAATATGTTTTGTGAAAGCCAAATTTACAGCGCTAGCATTGGGACTTTTAGCAAGTTTTTGCAAGAACTTTATAACTTCAGAGATGTGGCAATCATCAAAATCTAAATCATTACAATCTAAAGCAATGGGATTATCATCCCCAAGGTTGGAAAAAAATTTCAGCGGTTTTATCACGGGCGGTTTCAGACAGCTTTAGCAGTTTCGAGTAATTTTGCGCGCTTTGCACTAGGAGTAGAAGCATTGCCAACACCAATTATTTTACCATTGATAGTAGGAGGTGCAGCAACATGTGAATTATTAGCATTGCTAGTGGTGGTAATAGTCCAAACTTTAGCTACATTTTCCTTTTTAGCTAGTTTTTCATTTTCTTCTCTATCCCACCTAGCACGCAGATTCAGCCATTAATCTTATATTCTCATTAATTCTAACTTGGATGGCATTTGCTGTAGTAACAATTTTATTTTCAATATCCCTATTATGCATAACTTTCGATTTCAAAAGATCAACATCAGAGGCAAGACTATCAACTCTAGAAACAAGAATATCAATTTTATTGAGCTTTTCCTCAACAGATTTGTTAAAGGCAGTTTGTGTACTAATAAATTCTTTAAGCATGGCTTCAAGTCCAGGGGTGTATTCCTATTATTGTTGTAAGAATTCCCATAAGAATTAGCATAACCGTTACCATTATTATAAGGATATGGCCTATAGTTATTACTAGAATTGTTCCGATAAGCATTGTTGTTGAAATTATTATTTTTAATGAAGTTTACATCAACATGTTCTTCTTGGGCAACCAATGAAGCTAATGGAACATTATTAGGATCAACATTAGTCCTATCATTCGCAAGCATAGACATAATAACATCAACCTTATCATTCAAGGAAGAGGATTCTTCAACGAATTTACCTTCTTACCTTGTGGAGCTCTTTCCGTGTGCCATTCAGAGTAATTAACCATCATATTATCAAGAAGCTTTGTTGCTTCACCAAGAGTGATGGACATAAAGGTACCTCCAGTAGCTGAATCCAATAAATTCCGCGAAGAAAAATTTAGTCCTCGCATAGAAGGTTTGGATGATCATCCAAGTAGTCGATCCATGGGTTGGGCAATTTTTAACCGAGAGATTTCATTCTTTCCCAAGCTTGAGCAACATGTTCATTATCCAATTGTTTAAAATTCATTATGCTACTCCTCAAAGATATAATTTTAGCAGGGGGATAATATCTACCAATAAAAGCATCCTTGCATTTAGTCCATGAATCAATACTATTCTTAGGCGGAGATAGCAACCAATCTTTAGCTCTTCCTCTTAATGAGAAAGGGAACAATTTTAATTTTATAATGTCACCATCTACATCTTTATATTTTTGCATTTCACATAGTTCAACAAAATTATTGAGATGGGCAGCAACATCATCAGAACTAACACCAGAAAATTGCTCTCGCATGACAAGATTTAGTAAAGCAGGTTTAATTTCAAAGAATTCTGCTGTAGTAGCAGGTGGAGCAATAGGTGTGCATAAGAAATCATTATTATTTGTGCTAGTGAAGTCACACAACTTAGTATTTTCAGGGTTGGCCATTTTAGCAGTAGTAAATAAAGCAAACTAGATAAAGTAAATGCAAGTAAACTAATTTTTTTGTGTTTTTGATATAGAGTGCAAGACAGTAAATAAAGTAAAGCTAGCAACTAATTTTTTTTGTGTTTTGATATAAGTGCAGCAAACAAAGTAGTAAATAAAATAAAGCAAGACAAAAACAAAGTAAAGAGATTGGGAAGTGGAGACTCCCCTTGCAGCGTGTCTTGATCTCCCCGGCAACGGCGCCGAGAATTTGCTTGATGCGTGTAGTTGACACGTCCGTTGGGAACCCCAAGAGGAAGGTGTGATGCGCACAGCGGCAAGTTTCCCTCGGTAAGAAACCAAGGTTTAATCGAACCAGTAGGAGTCAAGAAGCACGTTGAAGGTTGATGGCGGCGGGATGTAGTGCGGCGCAACACCAGAGATTCCGGCGCCAACGTGGAACCTGCACAACACAACCAAAGTACTTTGCCCCAACGAAACAGTGAGGTTGTCAATCTCACCGGCTTGCTGTAACAAAGGGTTAACCATATTGTGTGGAAGATGATTGTTTGCAGAGAAAACAGTAAAACAAGTATTGCAGCAGATTTGTATTTCAGTATTAAAGAATGGACCGGGGTCCACAGTTCACTAGAGGTGTCTCTCCCATAAGATAAAAGCATGTTGGGGGAACAAATTACAGTCGGGCAATTGACAAGTAGAGAGGGCATAACAATGGACATACATGGCATGATAAGTATAGTGAGATTTAATTGGGCATTACGACAAAGTACATAGACCGCCATCCAAGCTGCATCTATGCCTAAAAAGTCCACCTTCGAGGTTATCGTCCGAACCCCTTCCGAGTATTAAGTTGCAAAGCAACGGACAATTGCATTAAGTATGGTGCGTAATGTAATCAACAACTACATCCTCGGACATAGCGCCAATGTTTTATCCCTAGTGGCAACAAGACACAGCACAACCTTAGAACTTTACGTCACTCGTCCCGGTGTCAATGCGAGGCATGAACCCACTATCGAGCATAAATACTCCCTCTTGGAGTTAAAAGCAAAAACTTGGCCGAGCCTCTACTAGTAACGGAGAGCATGCAAGATCATAAACAACACATATGTAATAACTTGATAATTAACATGACATGGTATTCTCTATCCATCGGATCCCGACAAACACAACATAGAGTATTACGGATAGATGATCTTGATCATGTTAGGCAGCTCACAAGATCCAACAATGAAGCACAATGAGGAGAAGACAACCATCTAGCTACTGCTATGGACCCATAGTCTAGGGGTGAACTACTCACTCATCACTCCGGAGGCGACCATGGCGGTGTAGAGTCCTCCGGGAGATGAATCCCCTCTCCGGCAGGGTGCCGGAGGAGATCTCCGAGAATCCCCCGAGATGGGATCGGCGGCGGCGGCGTCTCAGTAAGGTTTTCCGTATCGTGGTTTTTCGCATCAGGGGTTTCGCGACGGAGGCTTTAAGTAGGCGGAAGGGCGGAGTCGGGGGCTAACGAGGGGCCCACACCATAGGGCGGCGCGGGCCCCCCCTTGGCCGCGCCGCCATGTGGTCTGGCCACCTCGTGGCCCCACTTCGTAAGCTCTTCGGTCTTCTGGAAGGTTCGTGGCAAAATAGGCCCCTGGGTCTTCATTTCGTCCAATTCCGAGAATATTTCGTTACTAGGATTTCTGAAACCAAAAACAGCGAGAAAACGAGAACCGGCACTTCGGCATCTTGTTAATAGGTTAGTTCCAGAAAATGCACGAATATGACATAAAGTGTGCATAAAACATGTAGGTATCATCAATAATATGGCATAGAACATAAGAAATTATCGATACGTCGGAGACGTATCACGGTGCTACTAAGGATGAACACTTTATTATCTTGAGATTTTAGTGAGGGATCATCTTATAATGCTACCGTCGCGATCTAAGCAAAATAAGATGCATAAAAGGATTAACATCACATGCAGTTCATATGTGATATGATATGGCCCTTTTGTCTTTGCGCCTTTGATCTTGATCTCCAAAGCACGGACATGATCTCCATCATCTTCGGGCATGATGTCCATCATCGTCGGCGTAGCGTCAAGGTCAATGGCGCCGTCTTCATGATTGTCCTCCATGTAGCAACTATTACAACTACCTTGAAATACTACTCAACATGAAATTTAAAGACAACCATAAGGCTCCTGCTGGTTGCCACAATACAATAATGATCATCTCATACATATTCATCATCACATTATGGCCATATCACATCACCAAACCCTGCAAAAACAAGTTAGACGCTCTCTAATTTGGTTTGCATATTTTACGTGGTTTAGGGTTTTCGATATAGATCTAATCTACCTACGAACATGAACCACAACGTTGATACTAATGTTGTCAATAGAAGAGTAAATTGAATCTTTACTATAGTAGGAGAGACAGACACCCGCAAAGCCTCTTATGCAATACAAGTTGCATGTCGAACGAGGAACAAGTCTCATGAACGCGGTCATGTAAAGTTAGTCCGAGCAGCTTCATCCCACTATGCCATAAAGATGCAAAGTACTCAACTAAAGATAACAAGAGCATCAACGCCCACAAAACCATTGTGTTCTACTCGTGCAACCATCTATGCATAGACACGGCTCTGATACCACTGTAGGATAACGTTGCATAGAAAACAAAAATTTTCCTACCGCGAACACGCAATCCAAGCCAAGATGCAATCTAGAAGACGGTAGCAACGAGGGGGTATCGAGTCTCACCCTTGAAGAGATTCCAAAGCCTACAAGATGAGGCTCTTGTTGCTGCGGTAGACGTTCACTTGCCGCTTGCAAAAGCGCGTAGAAGATCTTGATCACGATCGGTTCCGGCACCACGAACGGGCAGCACCTCCGTACTCGGTCACACGTTCGGTTGTTGATGAAGACGACGTCCACCTCCCGTTCCGGCGGGCAGCGGAAGTAGTAGCTCCTCTTGAATCCGACGAGCACGACGGCGTGGTGTCGGTGGCGGTGGAGAACTCCGGCGGAGCTTCGCTAAAGCACGCGGGAGCTATGGAGGAGAGGGGGCGGCTAGGGTTTGGGAGGGGTGGCCGGCCACTCAAGGGGCGGCCGAGGTTGTGGTCTTGGGGTGGCCGGCCCCCTCCCTTGGCCCCTCATTATATAGGTGGATCCCCTAGAGTTGGTGTCCAAGTCTTCGAATAAGACCCGAACCAAAAACCTTCCATAAGAGAGGAAACCTAGCCAAGCTAGGACTCCCACCAAAGGTGGGAGTTCCACCTCCCATATGGGGGGGGTGGCCGGCCCCCTAAGGGGGAGTCCACTTGGGACTCCTCCCCCACTAGGGTTGGCCGGCCATGGAGGTGGAGTCCACACCCATGTGGACTCCACCTTCCTTGGTGGTTTCTTCCGGACTTTTCTAGAACCTTCTAGAACCTTCCATAGAACCTTCCGTGACATTTTAATTCACATAAAATGACATCCTATATATGAATCTTATTCTCCGGACCATTCCGGAACTCCTCGTGATGTCCGGGATCTCATCCGGGACTCCGAACAAATATTCGAACTCCATTCCATATTCAAGTACTACCATTTCAACATCCAACTTTAAGTGTGTCACCCTACGGTTCGTGAACTATGCGGACATGGTTGAGTACTCACTCCGTTCAATAACCAATAGCGGGATCTGGAGATCCATAATGGCTCCCACATATTCAACGATGACTTTAGTGATCGAATGAACCATTCACATACAATACCAATTCCCTTTGTCTCGCGATATTTTACTTGTCCGAGGTTTGATCTTCGGTATCACTCTATACCTTGTTCAACCTCGTCTCTCGACAAGTACTCTTTACTCGTACCGTGGTATGTGGTCTCTTATGAACTTATTCATATGCTTGCAAGACATTAGACGACATTCCACCGAGAGGGCCCAGAGTATATCTATCCGTCATCGGGATGGACAAATCCCACTGTTGATCCATATGCCTCAACTCATACTTTCCGGATACTTAATCCCACCTTTATAGCCACCCATTTACGCATTGGTGTTTGATGTAATCAAAGTACCTTTCCGGTATAAGTGATTTATATGATCTCATGGTCATAAGGACTAGGTAACTATGTATCGAAAGCTTATAGCAAATAACTTAATGACGAGATCTTATGCTACGCTTAATTGGGTGTGTCCATTACATCATTCATACAATGATATAACCTTGTTATTAATAACATCCAATGTTCATGATTATGAAACTAATCATCCATTAATCAACAAGCTAGTTAAGAGGCATACTAGGGACTCTTTGTTGTTTACATATCACACATGTATCAATGTTTCGGTTAATACAATTATAGCATGGTATATAAACATTTATCATAAACATAAAGATATATAATAACCACTTTTATTATTGCCTCTTGGGCATATCTCCAACAATCTCGTCAATAGGTTAGTGCCGGAAAATGATAATAATGACATAAAGTGTGTATAAAACATGTGAGTATCATCATAAAAGTAGCATGGAACATAAGAAATTATAGATACGTTTGAGACGTATCACGCCTCCAACCTTGGAGCGCTGTTGTGGATGCCGTCGATGACGTTCTCCAGGGTGCGCCCCGGAATGCCCCAGAACAGGAGGCGTCCGTCCTTGTTCCAGTTGTTCGGCCCGCCGACGAGGCCGGTGGTGATGTTCATCTCCATGTCGTATTGCGCCTGGAAGTAGGCGACCCACCAAGCGGCGTTACCGGTGGCCGCCCAGGTTGGATCGGCCCGCTCGTCAGAGTCGAGTGCAGACCGCCGGGCCCTGATGGAGCCCCTCCAGCGCTCCGTGCCCGGCGACGGCGGCGGCTGTACGCCTGTGCCGTTCACGGCCATCCTCCAGCCGCCGCTGCTTGGCAGGCGCATGTCCGGCGGGACGGGATATCCCGCGCGGTACAGCGCGCACGCCTCCTTCACGGTGAGGCTGCCGCGGACGAAGCCGTTCGCCGCGGCGATCTTGCGGGACGACGACGACATTGCGTAGCAGTTGGAGCGGCGAGGAAAAGATTTGGGAGCGGCGAGAGATTGGGATGAACAAGAACCGCAGGGCGCTCTTAATGTACAACGGCGGCAAGCGAAGCTGCAGCGGATCGTTGGACGCAATAAATGCCGGCGCGGACGGTCATGCGGTCATGCACGATGAGACGCGTCTCTGCATCGCCTGGGAAAACTGGGACGCCACTAACATCGCTTGACCAAAGGTAGGCGACGGGGTTCTAGCCTTCCGAGCCGCTGACGTGTCAGGCCCGCCACGGCTCGCCTAGCTTTTCGTTGTGTCCGGCGTGTCCGGAGCGTCCCCTATGAGACGGGATGGACTCGGGTCGGACAACGTATACGTCGAACAAAAAAAGATTTTAGGGCATTTTTTCCGGCGCGTCCCAAATTCTTTTGGGACAGTTTTGAGGACGCCGAGTGTCAGATGCTCTAATCCTAAAAAAGAGTACCTCAACCTGCTGTCGCCCGCATGGAGCGCGTTGGCAATCAGAGGTCTACCCGATCTGCAGGTAGACAGGAGAAGGAAAATTAAACAAAGGTGTTCGTCCTGCATGCGTCGCGGATTCCGACGCAGTCGGTGGTGTCATATGACGCTCCACCCCAAATTCTGACTCTGATATGATATGATTCCATGCATGAACAACATGCAAGGGTACGCGGCCACATGGGAATCCAGTCTCTACCCGAGATAATGGTTGTTTACTGTTCCATGCTCACCAATCATGCGCTGCTTATTTTGGTCACGATGATAATGGTTGTTTACTGTTCCAACAATATCGCGAGACACCCGAGCAAGACTAACAAGACACGGCAGTTCAATGACCAGGAAGAAACAGTCCAATACTCAAAGCATAAAATTTTCTTCAGGTGGGTGTTTTTTTAATATAGAGTTCTGATTTGCAACTGATTCGAAATCTAATTTAGCATAAGATTGTAATAATGTGCTACCATGGTCGAAGCATTTATATGTTTTATTCATTAGAACAAAAAGGAGTATAATCTTATGTGCTAGTAACTACTTCCCTCTGATTCAAAATAACTTGCTGAACATTATCTAGATATGGAAGTATGTATACCTATTTTATTTATAGGTACATCCGTATCTATAAAAATTTAAGTCAGTTAATTTGTGATGGAGGGAGTATAAATTATCAAGTTCCCATGTCAACACAACAGGTAGGATCACCTTGTCAATTTGGGAAAATAATATAATGGTAGTAAGATTCTTCATAATATCATACTCGGCCTTTCTCGTTCTACATCATCAGCTGCCACTGGTGGATCTTGCCAACGTTACCTTGGGGCAAACCACCAGCTGTGAGTGGCGGATCTTACCAACGTTACCTTCGGGCAAACCACAAAATTTCATGGCATGGGGAGCAAACGGCTAAAAAGGTTCTACTATAAATGTTTTTATAAAAATCCTTCGCTAATTCTTTACAAGCTAGGGGTGGTGCCCCCCCCCCCCCCAAACTTGTATATAGGTAGACTTGTACTGTCGTTTCCTCGTCTTCCTGCTCTCCGCATCGACACTAGTTGCTTTCACACTTCTTGCTCCTATGCATCGTCCACGATCTTTTCCATCTCTAAGTTTCCCCAAAGCCTCACCCATCCTCCTCCATTGGTCTTTGTTGTCGATGTCTCCGTGGCATCGAGCGAGGGCTGCCCTCTAAAACAAGTTTGGTTAATACAAAAAGAAGAATAATGTAGCTTTGAGCAAAAAGATAAATGAGCCAAGATAATAAAGTTGAGTTAAGAGAACCAACATGTGGTTGGATAGTTAATTAGGAGGCAGTGGTAGCCCGAGCCCTTGAGAGTAAAAACGTCACGTTGGCACTTTGGTGTCTTATAAAGGAGGAACATTTTTTCAGTGGAAGGCGACGTTCTCGTCGACAACTATGCGCATGTGATGACTTCGTTATCTCAAAATCCAGCAGATCCGTTTTTTGAACTCAGACTCTCTGCTCATGGGTAGACGTGCATGCATGCATTCATAGGGGATGATTGTAGTTTCGCAAAAAAAAAGATTTAAGAGTGGATTTCTTTTTTTTCTTCCATGGACATATATGTAGGCTCTTGTTTTTTCTATTTTCCCTAACTTCCCCTGGCCATATATGACGAGAAAGAAACGGAGAGAATCAGCTCCAGGTCAACTACCCTTCCAGCTGAGCAGCTTCAACAGTTGCCATTGAGCGAGAATCTTATCGAGACATTTGAAAATTCATCGTTTTCCAAAGCTGGTGTACGGCTAGAGATTTGTCAAAATCTTTCTCAAGCTAACAACCTCTGCTACGGCGTGCACACCTGCAGCCAGCGATAAGATTATCTCAGTTTCCGGTCGCCACCGCGTGGTGTGCTACTCTAGTGATGTTCTCACCGGCCCCGAGAAAACAATGGCAAAACAGAGCCTGGTTTCCGGTCGCCACCGCGTGGTGTGCGTGGCGTCGTGGCTTCCTGCCCCCCGGCCGGCCGGAGCCACGGCCGGGATCCCCGTGAAGCACCGATACACGACATGAGCGTCTCCCAAGGCGAAGGGCATGGGGCGATTGGACGATGGCCTTTCCGGCCAATAAATTAGCTCCTCCTCGTGTTGTTGTTGCCATCCGAGTTCCGATCCGATGGAGAGCGGGGCGCACCACGGCGCGCGCCGATTGGCCGATTTGGCCTCGCGAACGGGAAAGGCGCCCCGGGTGCACGCACGAGCTAGTGCGGCGGCGACATGAGCCGGCCAAAGGAGCTCCAGCGACGAGGGAAGTGCGTCCGTGTCCTTTTCCGGCGCCTCCTTTTCCCTACCCGTGCGGCTTGAAGAAAAAGGACTAAAGCGGGCTTCACCTGACGAGAATTCTTGAACGGTAGTGATGCAACTTTTTTGCTGTACTTTAGACTGTACGTTAGACGACGACTCCTTTTGCTGTATTCTTGAACGGCCTAAAGTGGATTTCAATCCTGCAACTTTGTTCGAGGCATCTCTGGTTAGAAAGACTTCTGCAGAAATTTTAGGAATCTCTTTCATAACGATTGTTTCATCGTGATGTAAAATTATATGGGTGAGAGAGATCATAGGAAATTGGAAATGCAATTTCGCATCTTTGTGCATATTATAGTGGGCATGACATTTCTAAGACAAATAGGGTGGGAGTTTTGCGGCTGGGACAGCCTCCTCGCCATCCTGCGTGCCCGAGGGTTTGATGAGTGTTGGTGCCTCTGGATGGAGAAGATCCTTCGTACTGGTCTCACTGCGGTCTTGCTGAATGGAGTTCCTGGCGACTGGATCCCATGCCGAAATGGTCTGCGTCAAGGAGACCCCCTCTCCCCGTACCTTTTTATTATTGTCGTCGACGTCCTCCAAAAACTCATTCACCTGGCCTGGACTGAAGGAGAGCTTGCCCACCCCATCTCCCCGGACATTCCTTGCCCTGTTCTCCAGTACGCCGACGATACCCTCATCCTCTGTCGGGCTACACCCGCTGCGGCTACCACCCTCAAACGCGTGCTTGAGGATTTCGCGTCTGCCACTGGCCTTGCCATCAATTTTGATAAATTGTGCTTCATCCCCATGCATGTCCCTCCTGAGGATGCGGCTACCATGGCTGCCGCCCTCGGGTGCCCCATCTCCACCTTCCCCCAGACCTACCTTGGGCTCCCTCTTTCTCCCACGAAACTCCCCGCCTCGGCTTTCGCTCCCCTTGTTCTCTCCTTCGACCGCCGTCTTTCCGGTTGGCGCGCAAACCTGTTATCTGTTGGTGGTAGACTTGTCTTATGTAATGTTGTTCTGAATAATCTTGCTACGTACTATATGTGCTCGTATTTGCTTCCCCGTAGGGTTATTGACAGGATTGACAAGAGGCGTTGTGCTTTCTTTTGGACCGGGAAGGACTCTTGCTCAGGTGCCCGCTGCCTGGTTGCATGGGACAAGGTAATGTTTCCTACGCAGGAGGGCGGCTTCGGCATTAAGGATCTCCACCGACAAAACAGGTGCTTGCTTTTAAATTTTGTTCATAACCTCCACCTACCTAACCCCCTCCCTTGGAAAAGCTGGTTTTTTTCCTCCACGGGACGTGATTTGGGGGAAACATCCAAGTCCCCCTCCTTTCTTGAGAAGATCGTCGACCACTGCCTCCCCCTCTACCGCGCCATCACAAGGGTGGAGGTGGTGGACGGGCGCGCCACGTCCTTTTGGTTCGACAAATGGACGCCGGGCCCCGCCCTGGCCACTCGCTTCCCCGCCATCTTCTCCCACTGTACGCGCTGATGGCGTGTAAGACACACGTCCGTTGGGAACCCCAAGAGGAAGGTGTGATGCGTACAGCAGCAAGTTTTTCCTCAGTAAGAAACCAAGGTTATCGAACCAGTAGGAGTCAAGGAGCACGTGAAGGTTGTTGGTGGCGGAGTGTAGTGCGGCGCAACACCAGGGATTCCGGCGCCAACGTGGAACCTGCACAACACAATCAAAGTACTTTGCCCCAACGTAACAGTGAGGTTGTCAATCTCACCGGCTTGCTGTAAACAAATGATTAGATGTATAGTGTGGATGATGATGATTGTTTGCGAAGAACAGTAAAGAACAATTGCAGTAGATTGTATTTCAGATGTAAAGAATTGGACCGGGGTCCACAGTTCACTAGTGGTGTCTCTCCCATAAGATAAACAGATGTTGGGTGAACAAATTACGAGTTGGGCAATTGACAAATAAAGAAGGCATAAAAATGCACATACATATATCATGATGAGTACTATGAGATTTAATCAGGGCATTACGATAAAGTACATAGACCGCTATCCAGCATGCATCTATGCCTAAAAAGTCCACCTTCAGCTTATCATCCGAACCCCTTCCAGTATTAAGTTGCAAACAACAGACAATTGCATTAAGTATGGTGCGTAATGTAATCAACACAAATATCCTTAGACAAAGCATCGATGTTTTATCCCTAGTGGCAACAGCACATCCACAACCTTAGAACTTTACGTCACTTGTCCCAGATTTAATGGAGGCATGAACCCACTATCGAGCATAAATACTCCCTCTTGGAGTCACAAGTATCAACTTGGCCGAGCCTCTACTAGCAACGGAGAGCATGCAAGAACATAAATAACATATATGATAGATTGATAATCAACTTGACATAGTATTCAATATTCATCGGATCCCAACAAACACAACATGTAACATTACAAATAGATGATCTTGATCATGATGGGCAGCTCACAAGATCTAACATGATAGCACAATGAGGAGAAGACAACCATCTAGCTACTGCTATGGACCCATAGTCCAGGGGTGGACTACTCACACATCGATCCGGAGGCGATCATGGCGATGAAGAGACCTCCGGGAGATGATTCCCCTCTCCGGCAGGGTGCCGGAGGCGATCTCCTGAATCCCCCGAGATGGGATTGGCGGCGGCGTCTCTGGAAGGTTTTCCGTATCTTGGCTCTCGGTACTGGGGGTTTCGCGACGAAGGCTTTAAGTAGGCGGAAGGGCAGGTCAAGAGGCGTCACGGGGGACCCACACAACAGGGCCGCGCGGCCAGGACCTGGGCCGCGCCGCCCTAGTGTGGCGTCGCCTCGTGGCCCCACTTCGTATCTCCCTCGGTCTTCTGGAAGCTTCGTGGAAAAATAAGACTCTGGGCGTTGATTTCATCCAATTCCGAGAATATTTCCTTTGTAGGATTTACGAAACCAAAAACAGCGAGAAAACAACAAGCGGCTCTTCGGCATATCGTCAATAGGTTAGTGCCGGAAAATGCATAAAAATGATATATAATGTGTATAAAACATGTGAGTATCATCATAAAAGTAGCATGGAACATAAGAAATTATAGATACGTTTGGGACGTATCACGCGCCTCCATGCCACAGTGGCGACTGTGGTCGAGGGAGGGGTCGACCTTTAGCCTCGCCTCTCTTCGGTTGCGGCATGCGAGCTCCTTGAGGTGCAGCGGCTGGTGGCCGGCATCTCCCTGGCTTCGGGCACAGATAGACGCTTCATCGACAACACGCGGCGCACCGGTTTCTGCTCTCGGGAGGCATATCGCATGTTGTCGCCTCCGCACCCCCCTGACGCCTCTGCCTGTGTGGTTTGGGCTCTTCGGCTCCCCGCCAAGCTGAAGATCTTCGCGTATCTCACCGACATCGACCGCCTGAGTACGAGAGCGAACCTCTTACGCAAGAGTTGCGCCCCCTCGGACACTTGTGCTGCTTGCGACGCGGTGGAGACCTCCCGCCACCTCTTCTTCGAGTGCACCTTGGCCAGTCACGTCTGGGCACGCCTCGGCGTCCCGGTCCCTTCTGAGCAGTTCTCCATCTGGGAGCTCCCCTCCCCCCTTGGTGTTGCCCCGGCCACTTGGCACTTCGGCGTTGCGGCCATCATGTGGTCCATCTGGAAGGCCCGCAATGATCTCGTGTTCAATGGCACCACCACCTCTCCCGTCTTCGCCATCAGACGTGCTAGTGAAGACATCGCGCTTTGGAGATGGCGCATCCCGCTCCCTGGGCGGGCCGACGTGGACTATCTCCGTTCTTACATTCTTATGAGATGTGATTGACATGTATCTCCCCCCCCCCCCCGTTGTACCCCCTCTCATGTATCATCAGACCGGCTGCTTAGTGATACGTCTCCGACGTATCGATAATTTCTTATGTTCCATGCCACATTATTGATGATATCTACATGTTTTATGCATACTTTATGTCATTATTATGCATTTTCCGGAACTAACCTATTGACGAGATGCCGAAGGGCCAGTTCCTGTTTTCTGCTGTTTTTGGTTCCAGAAATCCTAGTAAGGAAATATTCTCGGAATTGGACGAAATCAACGCCCAGGGTCCTATTTTTCCACGAAGCTTCCAGAAGTCCGAAGGGGAAACGAAGTGGGGCCACGAGGTGGGGACACAGTAGGGCGGCGCGGCCCAAGCCCTCGCCGCGCCGGCCTAGTGTGTGGCCCCACCAGGACTCCACCGACCTTGCCCTTCCGCCTACTTAAAGTCTTCGTCGCGAAAACCCTACCACGTTCGACGAAACCAGAGAAAACCTTCCAGAGCCTCCGCCATCGCGAAGCCAAGATCTGGGGGACAGGAGTCTCGTTCCGGCACGCCGCCGGGACGGGGAAGTGCCCCCGGAAGGCTCCTCCATCGACACCACCGCCATCTTCATCAACGCTCGCTGTCTCCCATGAGGAGGAGTAGTTCTCCATCGAGGCTCGGGGCTGTACCGGTAGCTATGTGGTTAATCTCTCTCCTATGTGCTTCAATACAATAATCTCATGAGCTGCCTTACATGATTGAGATTCATATGATGATGCTTGTAATCTAGATGTTATTATGCTAGTCAAGTGGGTTTTACTTATGTGATCTCCCGAGACTCCTTGTCCCACGTGTGTAAAGGTGACAGTGTGTGCACCGTGTGGGTCTCTTAGGCTATATTTCACGAGAATACTTATTCACCGTTATGAATGGCATAGTGAAGTGCTTATTTATATCTCTTTATGATTGCAATGTGTTTTGTATCACAATTTATCTGTGTGCTACTCTAGTGATGTTATTAAAGTAGTTTATTCCTCCTGCACGGTGTAATGGTGACAGTGTGTGCATCGTGTAGTACTTGACGTAGGCTATGATTGTGATCTCTTGTAGATTATGAAGTTAACTGTTGCTATGATAGTATTGATGTGATCTATTCCTCCTTTCGTAGTGTGAAGGTGACAGTGTGCATGCTATGTTAGTACTTGGTTTGGTTATGTTGATCTGTTATGCACTCTAAGGTTATTTAAATATGAACATTGAATATTGTGGAGCTTGTTAACTCCGGCATGGAGGGTTCGTGGAATCCTACACAGTTAGTGGTGTTCATCATCCAACAAGAGGGTGTAGAGTCTAGCATCTATCTATTTATTCTGTTATGTGATCAATGTTGAGAGTGTCCACTAGTGAAAGTATGATCCCTAGACCTTGTTCCTAAATATCGCTATCGCTGCTTGTTCTATCGTTTCTATGCATCTTTACTTCCTGCAATATTAATACCATCAATCGCACGCCAGCAAGCACTTTTCGGGCGCCGTTACTACTGCTCATATTCATTCATACCACTTGTATTTCACTATCTCTTCGCCGAACTAGTGCACCTATTAGGTGTGTTGGGGACACAAGAGACTTCTTGCTTTATGGTTGTAGGGTTGCATGAGAGGGATATCTTTGACCTCTTCCTCCCTGAGTTCAATAAACCTTGGGTGATCCACTTAAGGGAAACTTGCTGCTGTTCTACAAACCTCTGCTCTTGGAGGCCCAACACTGTCTACAAGAATAGAAGCACCCGTAGACATCAAGCACTTTTCTGGCGCCGTTGCCGGGGAGGAAAGGTAAACGGCACTCACACACCGGACCCCGGCAACTAGCCACATTTTCTGGCGCCGTTGCCGGGGAGGAAAGGTAAAAGGCACTCATACTTCGGTCCCAGGTAAAGTACTTTTCTGTTGCCGTTGTGTGTGTGCTCGAAGCTATTTCCTTTAGATCCTGCAATTGCATCTTTTTGTTTCTTGTTTACACTAGTTAGGCATAATGGACAACAATGAGCTTCTTATTCTATTTCCTGATTTAAGACATGGATGGTTTGATGTGAAAATTAAAAAATCTATGGAACCTTATTTGCGTGCTAGCAGTAATATTAGTATGAACGCTTTGAACACCATTGTTGATAATGATATAGAAAGTTCTAAGCTTGGGGAAACTGACTTTGATGAGCATGATATTTTTAGCCCCCCAAGCATTGAGGAGAAAATTTACTTTGACGATACTTTGCCTCCTATTTATGATGATTATAATAATATTGGTCTTTTAGTACCGCCTGTTATGGAGGATAAATTTTATTATGATTACAATATGCCTCCTATATTTGATGATGATAATAATAATGATAGCTACTTTGTTGAATTTGCTCCCACTATTACTAATAAAATTGATTATGCTTATGTGGAGAGTAATAATTTTATGCATGAGACTCATGATAAGAATGCTTTATGTGATAGTTATATTGTTGAGTTTGCTCATGATGCTACTGAAAGTTATTATGAGAGAGGAAAATATGGTTGTAGAAATTTTCATGTTACTAAAACACCTCTCTATGTGCTGAAATTTTTGAAGCTACACTTGTTCTATCTTCCTATGCTTGTTACTTTGCTCTTCATGAACTTGTTTATTTACAAGATTCCTATGCATAGGAAGCATGTTAGACTTAAATGTGTTTTGAATTTGCCTCTTGATGCTCTCTTTTGCTTCAACTACTATTTCTTGCGAGTGCATCATTAAAACTGCTTGAGCCCATCTTAATGGCTATAAAGAAAGAACTTCTTGGGAGATAACCCATGTGTTTATTTTGCTACAGTACCTCTATTTTATATTTGTGTCTTGGAAGTTTTTACTACTGTAGCTACCTCTCCTTATCTTAGTTTTGTGCCTAGTTGTGCAAAGTAAAGTCGTTGATAGTAAGGTTCATACTAGATTTGGATTACTGCGCAGAAACAGATTTCTTGCTGTCACGAATCTGAGCCTAATTCTCTGTAGGTAACTCAGAAAAATCTGCCAATTTACGTGAGTGATCCTCAGATATGTACGCAACTTTCATTCAATTTGAGCATTTTCATCTGAGCAAGTCTGGTGCCTCAATAAAATTCGTCTTTACGGATCTGTTCGTTTTGACAGATTCTGCCTTTTATTTCGCATTGCCTCTTTTGCTATGTTGGATGGATTTCTTTGTTTCATTAATGTACATTAGCTTTGTGCAATGTCCAGAAGTGTTAAGAATGATTGTGTCACCTCTGAACATGTGAATTTTTAATTATGCACTAACCCTCTAATGAGTTTGTTTCGAGTTTGGTGTGGAGGAAGTTTTCAAGGGTCAAGAGAGGAGGATGATATACTATGATCAAGAAGAGTGAAGAGTCTAAGCTTGGGGATGCCCCCATGGTTCATCCCTGGATATTATAAGAAGACTCAAGCATCTAAGCTTGGGGATGCCCAAGACATCCCCTTCTTCATCGACAACATTATCAGGTTCCTCCCTTGAAACTATATTTTTATTCGATCACATCTTATGTACTTTACTTGGAGCGTCTGTTTGTTTTTGTTTTTGTTTTTGTTTGAATAAATGCTTGTGTGGGAGAGAGACACGCTCCGCTGGTTCGTATGAACACATGTGTTCTTAGCTTTTAATGTTCATGGCGAAGGTTGAAACTGCTTCGTTCATTGTTATATGGTTGGAAACGGGAAATGCTACATGTAGTAATTGATAAAATGTCTTGAATAATTTGATACTTGGCAATTATTGTGCTCATGTTTAAGCTCTTGCATCATATACTTTGCACCTACTAATGAAGAAATACATAGAGCTTGCTAAAATTTGGTTTGCATATTTGGTCTCTCTAAAGTCTAGATAATTTCTAGTATTGAGTTTTGAACAACAAGGAAGACGGTGTAGAGTCTTATAATGTTTACAATATGTCTTTTATGTGAGTTTTGCTGCACCAGTTCATCCTTGTGTTTGTTTCAAATAACCTTGCTAGCCTAAATCTTGTATCGAGAGGGAATACTTCTCATGCATCCAAAATCCTTGAGCTAACTACTATGCCATTTGTGTCCACCATACCTACCTACTACATGGTATTTCTCCGCCATTCCAAAGTAAATTGCTTGAGTGCTACCTTTAAAATTTCCATTCTTTACCTTTGCAATATATAGCTCATGGGACAATAGCTTAAAAACTATTGTGGTATTGAATATGTACTTATGCACTTTATCTCTTATTAAGTTGTTTGTTGTGCGATAACCATGTTCCTGGGGACGCCATCAACTACTCTTTGTTGAATATCATGTGAGTTGCTATGCATGTCCGTCTTGTCTGAAGTAAGGAAGATTTACCACTCATTTAATGGTTAGAGCATGCATAATGTTAGAGAAGAACATTGGGCCGCTAACTAAAGCCATGAATCATGGTGGAAGTTTCAGTTTTAGACATATATCCTCAATCTCATATGAGAACATTAATTGTTGCTAAATGCTTATGCATTAAAGAGGAGTCCATTATCTGTTGTCTATGTTGTCCCGGTATGGATGTCTAAGCTGAGAATAATCAAAAGCGAGAAATCCAATGCGAGCTTTCTCCTTAGACCTTTGTACAGGCGGCATAGAGGTACCCCTTTGTGACACTTGGTTAAAACATGTGTATTGCGATGATAATCCCGGTAATCCAAGCTAATTAGGACAAGGTGCGGGCACTATTAGTATACTATGCATGAGGCTTGCAACTTGTAAGACATAATTTACATGATACATATGCTTTATTACTACCGTTGACAAAATTGTTTCTTGTTTTCAAAACCAAAGCTCTAGCACAAATATAGAAATCAATGCTTCCCTCTGCGAAGGGCCTTTCTTTTACTTTTATGTTGAGTCAGTTCACCTACCTCTCTCCACCTCAAGAAGCAAACACTTGTGTGAACTGTGCATTGATTCCTACATACTTGCATATTGCACTTGTTATATTACTTTGCATTGACAACTATCCATGAGATATACATGTTATAAGTTGAAAGCAACCGCTGAAACTTAATCTTCCTTTGTGTTGCTTCAATACCTTTACTTTGATTTATTGCTTTATGAGTTAACTCTTATGCAAGACTTATTGATGCTTGTCTTGAAAGTACTATTCATGAAAATTCTTTGCTTTATGATTCAGTTGTTTACTCATGTCATTACCATTGTTTTGGTCGCTGCATTCATTACATATGCTTACAATAGTATGATCAAGGTTATGATGGCATGTCACTCCAGAAATTATCTTTGTTATCGTTTACCTGCTCGGGACGAGCAGAAACTAAGCTTGGGGATGCTGATACGTCTCCGACGTATCGATAATTTCTTATGTTCCATGCCACATTATTGATGATATCTACATGTTTTATGCATATTTTATGTCATTATTATGCGTTTTCCGGAACTAACCTATTGACGAGATGTCGAAGGGCCAGTTCCTGTTTTCTGCTGTTTTTGGTTCCAGAAATCCTAGTAAGGAAATATTCTCGGAATTGGACGAAATCAACGCCCAGGGTCCTATTTTTCCACGAAGCTTCCAGAAGTCCGAAGGGGAAACGAAGTGGGGCCACGAGGTGGGTACACAGTAGGGCGGCGCGGCCCAAGCCTTGGCCGCGCCGGCCTAGTGTGTGGCCCCACCAGGACTCCACCGACCTTGCCCTTCCGCCTACTTAAAGTCTCCGTCGCAAAAACCCTACAACGTTCGACGAAACCAGAGAAAACCTTCCAGAGCCGCCGCCATCGCGAAGCCAAAATCTGGGGGACAGGAGTCTCTGTTCCGGCACGCCGCCGGGACGGGGAAGTGCCCCCGGAAGGCTCCTCCATCGACACCACCGCCATCTTCATCAACGCTGCTCTGTCTCCCATGAGGAGGGAGTAGTTCTCCATCGAGGCTCGGGGCTGTATCCGGTAGCTATGTGGTTAATCTCTCTCCTATGTGCTTCAATACAATAATCTCATGAGCTGCCTTACATGATTGATATTCATATGATGATGCTTGTAATCTAGATGTCATTATGCTAGTCAAGTGGGTTTTACTTATGTGATCTCCGGAGACTCCTTGTCCCACGTGTGTAAAGGTGACAAGTGTGTGCACCGTGTGGGTCTCTTAGGCTATATTTCACAGAATACTTATTCACTGTTATGAATGGCATAGTGAAGTGCTTATTTATATCTCTTTATAATTGGAATGTGTTTTGTATCACAATTTATCTGTGTGCTACTCTAGTGATGTTATTAAAGTAGTTTATTCCTCCTGCACGGTGTAATGGTGACAGTGTGTGCATCGTGTAGTACTTGGCGTAGGCTATGATTGTGATCTCTTGTAGATTATGAAGTTAACTATTGCTATGATAGTATTGATGTGATCTATTCCTCCTTCGGAAGTGTGAAGGTGACAGTGTGCATGCTATGTTAGTACTTGGTTTGGTTATGTTGATCTGTTATGCACTCTAAGGTTATTTAAATATGAACATTGAATATTGTGGAGCTTGTTAACTTCGGGATTGAGGGTTCGTGTAATCCTACACAGTTAGTGGTGTTCATCATCCAACAAGAGGGTGTAGAGTCTAGCATCTATCTATTTATTCTGTTATGTGATCAATGTTGAGAGTGTCCACTAGTGAAAGTATGATCCCTAGGCCTTGTTCCTAAATATCGCTATCGTTGCTTGTTTACTCGTTTCTATCGCATCTTTACTTTCTGCAATATTAATACCATCAACTGCACGCCAGCAAGCACTTTTCTGACGCCGTTACTACTGCTCATATTCATTCATACCACTTGTATTTCACTATCTCTTCGCCGAACTAGTGCACCTATTAGGTGTGTTGGGGACACAAGAGACTACTTGCTTTGTGGTTGCAGGGTTGCATGAGAGGGATATCTTTGACCTCTTTCTCCCTGAGTTCGATAAACCTTGGGTGATCCACTTAAGAGAAACTTGCTACTGTTCTACAAACCTCTGCTCTTGGAGGCCCAACACTGTCTACAAGAATAGAAGCACCCGTAGACATCACTTAGCCTCTTCGAGAAATGGAATCATAAGCGGTGGGGTGTTTTACCCCCCGTCCCCCTCGAAAAAAAAATAAGACAAATAGACAATGTACTCCCATGACATTGCTAAGACAAATAGACAATGTACTCCCTCTGTTCTTGAATACAAGGCCACATCGTTTGTCATGTTAAATTTTGACTAATGATTTGTTAACTAAATATAAGTTATATGTTATCCAAAAATATATCATTGAAAAGTTCATCAAAATGTGCTTCCGATGGTATAGTTTGAATGACATGTAACTCGTATTTGGTTGATCCAATTATTAGTCAAAGTTTGTCTCGAAAAACAAAGTGGCCTTATATAAAAACGGAGGGAGTACTACCTTTTTTGGAAATCGGGCGCACCAAATTGGCCCCAAAAACACCTAAAGATTGTTGGATCTTCTCCGTCTATTTTACGGAGAAACCGTCTTTCGTGTGGAAGAAGGAGAAAAGAGACCCACGCTTGAATCCATCTTTTCCCTTGTTGAGCCATATGTTCTCTAGTCCAGCAAAACACAAGGGAATAGGACAAAGATCAGCTTGGTTACTGAAAGATGGATGGAACACGAAAAGTACTCCTTCTAAAATTTTCTTTTCTTTTGCCCGTTGTTAGGACACAATTTTTACTGATAACTAATTCTTTACCAGCACATAATTTAAAAGGGGTGTGTGATATACATTTAACTGAGTACTGAAAAATACTTAGATCTCATTGTAATTTTATATCGGTACATAAACCATATCTTTAAAGTACTCCTTCTTTTCCACAATCTATTGGGCATTAAATTTCCTTAAGACAAGGACTTGGCCAGTAATTAATCCATCAATATGAAATTTATGTGTCAAAAAATGATGGCATTAGATACCATTAGATTTTCGTTCAGAAGTGCTTACATATGAATATTGTTATATAAACTGTATATTTGCATATTAATTGATGATCAAGCCATTATCAACTTAATATGCCACCGGTTGAGCAATAGCGGGAGTAACTCTCTATGGCAAAGCGGCTTGTCATAAGTAAGTGAATTACGCCTTATATTTCAGAATGGATGAAGTATGGTATTACTAAGGCATCATGTACTATTGTGCATATACAACACGTGATCATAACTTCCTAATTTTGCATTAGTAACATTGACCAACGGGGGGTTGACCCCTCCCTTAACTATACGTTGTTAGGTATGTTGAGACTCTCCCAGCGGATGAACGCTAGGATGATAACCCAGTTTAAAGGCCACATCTCCCTGCAAAATTACCGCGAGAAGGTGATTTGAATCCGGTGGGATGGCTGCGCACTCGCTTGCCTTTCCACTGAGCTAGAAATCAGTTCTCATTTTGCATTAGTAAAATTTTCATCCTTCTATATCACATGACCAGACTTACTCATAGATCATCCTAACTTGTGAGAGATTGAACTGGCCGAACGAGAATAAATTCTGAATGATGTCGAATTGAAAATCACCTAGCTGCAAGGATATCAATGGTGTTTACGATATACTAATTTCGTTGAGCTTAAGTATTTTAAAAGCAAAATACTCATGTTTCTTATATGTTTCATTTTAGACAATGGGTGTAATGAAGTTATGTTTTTTTGGGAAGTATCAAGTTATGTTTTCAATTAGGAAGGAACCTTCCACAACTGTGCATGTGAAAATCACCTTCCAGCGGGTGTTGGTTTATGGTCGTAAAGGAGACTGGCCTGGCCAGCTTTATCCTATTTTTCAAAGGAATTTTTAAAGGTTATTTAGAGTTTTATTCACAAACGTTGGTCGTTACTCGTTAGCCGTACAGAATCTTGATAGATCGACACTACGACAATAGTTTTCTTCTTGCCATCCACCCAGTGGCATGGGAGTGCGTTGTTTATGGAAGGTTGCAGCATGCCAGTGTGTAGCTAGCGTTGTGTTGTCCTGGCTCGGCAACTTGGTGAGGGGAACACATCACTCTCCAATCTCTTTCGAACTCCAAGCGTCTTACTCATACTATTTGGTAGCATTAGTGGAAGAGATATATATATGTGTAATGCTCTATTGCATTTTCATACACTCAAACTGAACCCTCAGGGAAACATGTGATGGATGTGCTCTTATGGAGATCTACTGGATTATTGTGGTGTTTCTACTGGGATTTCTTCTTTGGTGTACTAGGTTGATATAGAAAAGTTACAAGTGTACAGCAGGCCTGTAGCCTGTTCCAGAACTCTGGGCCACATTTTTCAACTACAAGTGTACGCGTCAAAAGAGCTTACAAGTGAGCTTATACTATTCTTAGATGAGTTTGGTCTTCCAGCTTTACAGGTTTACAAACTTAACGGAAAGGTATGCAACCAGTTGTTGAAAGACCGATCTGTATGGATTGGTTGAAGTTGCTTCCATCGAGACTAGGCGTAGTTTATAATCTGGTGGTGGCATATGCAAACAAGTGTCTCCATAGTTCATACCCATAGGCCATAGTGCATAGAGTAAGTTCGACAGAACTTAAAAATAGGAGTATTACTCCCCCTCCTATCTTTATTACTCCTTTATTACTCCGCAATAAAGATGTTATACTAGTACTAAGGCTGGCCATAGTGCTAGTATCATGCACATTGGTCCCACAAAAATGCTGATGTGGCAGCTAATTAAGGAGGAGAGAGGAGATTAGAGTAACATAGGTAGATGCCGTATCATAGCGCAAGGAACGAGAAAAGTTAATGTTAAACAAATCTTGTACACAAATTTGCATTGAGATTCTAAAAAATAATAAATATAACATGATTATGATACTACTTCATGATACTACCCATTATAGAGATAGTATCATGTAGTAGTATCATATGCATAATACTACTACATGATACTTACCACTATGGCCAGCCTAAGGCTAGCCATAGTGCTAGTATCATAGCTAGTATCATGCATATTGGTCCCCACAAAAATATTGATATGACAACTAATTAAGAAGGAGAAAGAACATTAGAGTAACATAGGTAGATACTTTATCATAGCAAAAACAACGAGAAAAGTTAATGCTAAACAAATCTTGTACACAAATTTGCATTGAGATTCTAAAAAATAATAAATATAATATGACTATGATACTACTACTTCATGATACTACTACCCATTATAGAGATAGTATTATATGCATGATACTACAACATGATACTTGCCACTATGACTAGCCTAAATCAACGTCAATTATTATACTCCGCAATATAGCACGACGGGAGGGAGTACAATAAATATGACCAATATAGCACAACGTATAAAAGAAACACCACAAAAATCAGCAAACGTGCCAAAGTTTTGATAGAAATAGCCCTGACGGTATGAGAGGACAAACGCCCCACACATGGAACGGTTCAACAGCCACCTATCTTGACCACACCCTGATGATCACAAAATTCCACCACAAAAATTGACCATATATAGCCAAGAAAAATCTCTACCCTGCAGATCCCATCCACACGCATAATATGTACACGAGAGAAAACCCAGAAATAAATAAAATGAAAGAGAAAAAACTACTAGCAGAAGTAATTTAACCGCGTTCTACTACGATCATTTTACAACAATCCTGGAAAGCAGCAGAGCATACGGCCCAAGCAGTACTTCAAAAAATAATAATCGGATCGATCACATTTGACGCGTGCGAGAACATAAAGGCCAGCACTAAATTTCTTCTTAAGAATCGTATCGCTCTAGAGCTAGAGTCCTGATCGGTTTTACACCTGGCTGTTGGCCGCCGCCGCCGGCTCGACGCGGGTCTGCGCCGACCTGAGCATGAAGCCACCAACCGACTTGTCGTGGTCGTCGTCGTCGTGGTAGACGTAGGCGAAGCCGCCGTGGCGGGTCATGTCCATGCCGGCCGTCTCGTCCTCGGCCGAGATGCGGAGCAGGCCGAGCTTCATGAGGCCGTAGAAGAGCGGGCCCATGGTGCACGACACGAAGCCGGCGATCACCAGGATCTGCACGACGTGCGCGCCGAGGAGCCGGCCGCCGCCGCCCATGAAGAGCCCGTACGGCCTCCCGGGGGCGTAGATCTGCTCCACGTACTGCTTCTTGGCGAAGAGCGCCGTGAAGATGATCCCCCACGCGCCGCAGCCGCCGTGGAGCTGCGCCGCCTCGAGCGGGTCGTCGTACTTGAGGCGGGCGGCGAGCGCGTTGAGGCCCATGAGCACCCACGCGGACACGAACCCGCAGATGACCGCCGCCCACGGGTCCACCACGCTGCAGCCGGAGGTGATGGCGGCGAACCCGCCGAGCAGGCCGTTGCAGACGTCCACCACGTTCCAGTGCCCTGTCTGGAGGCGTTTTCCGAACAGAGTGGTGAGCGCCGCCACGCTGCCTGCCAGCGTCGTCGTCACGGCGGTGCGGCCCACGGCCGACCACTGCCCGTTCATGCTCCCGGCCGGGCCGTACGACTTGAGGATGGTGAAGAAGGAGCCCGGGTTGAACCCGTACCATCCGAACCAGAGCAGGAAGGTGCCGAGAACGACGAGCGACGCGCTGTGGCCCTTGAGGGCGACGGAGCGGCCGGCGTGGTCGAAGCGGCCGATGCGGGGGCCCTCGACGAACGCGCCCCAGAAGCCGGCGATGCCGCCGACCATGTGCACGACGCCGGAGCCGGCGAAGTCGATGACGCCGGACTTGAAGAGCAGAGGGCCGGAGGTGCGGCTGGCGGAGGCCCACCCGTCAGCGGACCAGATCCAGTGGGACACCACGGGGTAGACGAACCCGGTGAGGAAGGCCGAGTAGATGAGGTAGGCGACGAACTGCGTCCTCTCGGCGATGGAGCCGGACGTGATGCCGGCGGCGGCGATGGCGAAGGCCCACTGGTAGAGGAAGAAGCTGTAGTCGAAGCCGATCTCGGGTATGTCCTTGAGGCCGAAGAAGTGCTTGCCGATGAAGCCGTTGGAGGGCGTCCCGAAGGCGAAGGCGAAGCCGAAGAGGTAGTAGAAGAGCGCGCCGGCGGCGGCGTCGAGGACGTTGGTGAGCATGATGTTCATGGTGTTCTTGGCCCGGACGGAGCCGGCGCAGAGCATGGCGAAGCCGAGCTGCATGGCGAAGACCAGGTAGGCGGAGAAGAGCAGGTAGGTGGTGTCCACCGCCGATGTGGTGTCCGCGAACCGGTTGCAGAGGTACTCGGTGGCGTTCATCGCCGCCGGACCCAGCAGCGGCGCGAGGTCCGCCGCGCACGTCAACGACATCTTGCCGGCGCGCGCCGAAACGCAAGGCCCTGGAAATCTGGGGGGTTTGTTCAGCTGCGTTGGTAGATTGGAATTCTGGTGGTGTGGCGCGGAGAAGCACGGGGAGCCGGTGGCGTCGGATTTATAGGAGCGAGCGGAGGTTCCGATTTTGTTTCGCGAAAATCGTGTGAGCAGGGGACGATCCCGGAAGCGTGGCAACGATGGGTTTCTCTGGCCTCTGGCTCTGGCTGGAGTCCGGGGCCCGCCCGCAGTGAATCTTGTGTGGTGGCCGGGATCCCTTTGGATTACGGGTGGTACCGTTTCGGAATCTGCGGATTCTACAGAGGTGTGCGTAGCTGGACGTGATTAATCCTGTGTATCTACGCGTCTAAATTTGACATACTATAACAGCATAGCAACGGATTAATGCCTTCCTAGACGAGATTATGGTTTGTATCACGGTGGATTGTAACAATACTGGTGTCTAGTTAGACTTTCCTCATTTTGGAGTTCGTTTGACCTGTTTCCTCCTATTATTTAGCTAACCTCCTACAGGGGCCAAATAGTATTGTTCTCCTCTCCTAGCTACATGGGCCAAATGCTTTTGCTTGCTCAACAAACGACCGCAAATATTCATGATCGTTATTTTTAGGTACAAAATGAAGGCAAAATCTATACACCGACCAGGTCGGTGGCTACCGGCCACCGCACACCCCCTGGTCAGGTATGGGCCAGGCCCATTTCTTTCTGTTTAGTCTGTAGCAGTTCGTTTTTTCTTTTTCTTTTTTTCTTTTCTGGTTTCTTTTCTTTTTTCTGTTTTCGGTTTTGTTTATATTTTTTCCGATTCGAAAATATTAAATATTAAAAATTGTTTAAATTGTGAAAATGTTTAAATTCAAAAATGTTTAAATTTGAAAATCGTTCAAATTTGAACACCGTTCAAATTCGAAAATCGTTTAAATTTGAAAACCGTTTAAATATGAAATTTGTTCAAATTCGAAAATTGTTCTAATATAAAAATCATTCAGATTCGAAAATTTTTCAAATATAAAATTTGTTCAAATTCAGAAATGTTCAAATTCGGAAATTGTTCATAGAAAAAATACATTTTTTTTCAAATTTTAAAATATTCAAATCTGAAAAATGTTCGGATTTTTAAAAAGTGATTACTTTTTAATTTGAATTTTTTTAATTTTGACAATTGTTCAGATTTTAAAAAAATCTTTTAAAAAAGAAAACAAATAACAGAAAACAAAAATAAACGAAAAAAGAAAAAACGGCTTACCTGATGTTGGGCTGCGGCCCAGTTAGTAACTGGGGGGCACGCGGGGTGTGCGGCAGCCCCATCGGCACCGACCACATCGGTGGATAGCATCTCCCCAAAATGAGTGCTCTTATACAGCTATACACTAACCCTACTTTTTTTTTCGTTGAAGTCTATCAGGCCGGGAAATGGAAACCCGAGAACCTTGATAGGGAACCAAAATCAAGCCTGGACTCTACTCACCCATGGAGGGAGAAATCATCGAAATATCCTCCTCCCCTGAAAGGGAACCCGAAAACAGGATGGGGTCGGTGCGTATGTGGTGCCGCAAACCCCCAGCCTAGCGGATGTATAGTGGGTCACGGTCCATCAGGTAAATCATATTTTATTTCCTTATTATATTTTTCTCTTCTTTTTTGTTTTTTAAAACTAATGTTTAAGGAAAATCGATTGTTTCTCAAAATTGGAACAACTGGAAATGGAAGGGAGAAATTCTCCGAAAACTCTACTCCGAATGTTGTGTGCGGTTTTCGTTCAAATTTTTTTGAAATTGTGAATATAGATTGTGTAAATATATTCGAATTTCTCAAAGACATATGAGGTTTGGATCCATCGTAGCACAAGATATATTTTTAATTCCCACACGTCGAGGAGCAGCTAAGGTACCTATGTTGTCGGGAGCCAAGGTGTTAAGGGGATTCTGCCAAAGTAACACTAGTTCATTTGGTGACTTTTAATTCAAAATTTGAGACATAAATTACAACAAAAATTATAAGATAAATTAGAAGTGGAATTTTGACAGGATGAGAGCACAATGCAACATCTAGTGATAACGAAATTGCACCACAAAAAAGTTTACAATATTAGAAAGAGAAACCTCAACCACACTACATACGCATGTACAGTTGTACACACACATAAAAGAAACAGAAAATTGTACACCCACAAAAAAGGAAGAACCAGAAAGAAAAATCAAACCACCGGAAAATAAGCTCTGCCCTAGTGTAATTTTACAATCTTGCGACACCAGAGTAGCAAAGCATCAGCCCAAACAGTACATAAAAGAATATCGGATCATCACAAACGAAGCGCGCAGAAAGGAAAAGACTCATACGTGTGGCTAGCTCTTGGTTGGTCACACCTGGTTGTTTGACGCCGCCGGCTCCCCGCCGGGAGAGCGCGCCAGCGCCGATCTGAGCATAAACCCAGGAGGAGTGGTCCTGTCGGTTTCGTCATCGTCATGGTAGACGTACGCGGAGCCGCCGTGCCGGGTCATGTCCATGCCGGCCAACTCTTGTTCGGCCGTGATACGGAGCAAGCCAAGCTTGTCGAGCGCCAAGAACAGCGGGCCCATGGTGAAGGAGACGAACCCGGCGATGACAAGGATCTGAACGACGTGCGCGGCGAGCAGCCTTCCGCCGCCGCCCATGAAGAGCCCGTAAGGCCTGCCCTCGCCGTAGATCTGCTCCACGTACTTCTGCTTGGCGAACAGCGCCGTGAAGATGATCCCCCACGCGCCGCAGCCGCCGTGGAGCTGCGCCGCCTCGAGAGGGTCGTCGTACTTGAAGCGAGCGGCAAGAGCGTTGAAGCCCATGAGCACCCACGCCGACACGAACCCGCAGATGATTGCGGCCCAGGGGTCAACCACGCTGCAGCCGGCGGTGATGGCCGCGAACCCGCCGAGCATGCCGTTGCAGACGTCCGTCACGTTCCAGTGCCCCGTCTGGAGACGCTTCGCGAACAGCGTCGTGAGCGCCGCAACGCTGCCTGCGAGCGTCGTCGTCACGCCGGTGCGGCCCACGGCCGACCACTGCCCGTTGATGCTCCCGGCAGGCCCGTACGACTTGAGGATGGTGACGAAGGAGCCTGGGTTGAATCCGAACCACCCGAACCACAACAAGAAGGTCCCGAGCACCACGAGTGTCGCGCTGTGCCCCCTGAGAGCCACCGAGCGGCCCGTGTGGTCGAACCGGCCGATGCGAGGCCCCTCGATGAGCGCTCCCCAGAACCCGGCGATGCCACCGACCATGTGCACGACGCCGGATCCGGCGAAGTCGATGACGCCGGACTTGAAGAGCAGCGGGCCGGAGGTGCGGGTCGCGGATGCCCACCCGTCAGCGGACCAGATCCAGTGGGACACGACCGGGTAGACGAATCCGGTGAGGAACGCCGAGTAGATGAGATATGACACGAACTGCGTCCTCTCGGCGATGGAGCCCGACGTAATGCCGGCGGCGGCAATTGCGAAGGCCCACTGGAAAAGGAAGAAGCTGTAGTCAAAGCCGACCTCCGGTACGTTCTGGAGTCCGAAGAACTGCTTCCCGATGAAGCCGTTGGAGGGCGTCCCGAAGGCGAAGGCGAAGCCGAAGAGGTAGTAGAAGAGCGCCCCGGCAGCGGCGTCCAGGACGTTGGTGAGCATGATGTTCATGGTGTTCTTCGCCCTCACGGAGCCCGCGCAGAGCATGGCGAAGCCGAGCTGCATGGCGAAGACGAGGTAGGCCGAGAAGAGCAGGTACGTGGTGTCCACCGCCAAGGTGGTGTCGGCGAACCTGTTGCACAGGTACTCCGTCGCATTGGTCGCCGCCGTCCCCAGCAGCGGCGCCAGGTCCGCCGCGCACGTCGACATCGTGCTGTGCCGACCCTAGACACCCGCTCCTTCAAATTTCTCGCACTCAGAGAATTGGTCGTGGTAGAGGGATCAGAAGACAGGATTGATGTTTGGGGGAATCGGTTGTGTCGGATTTATAGGACGGTGAGGCGAATCAGCGGAAGGCTAGAATTTTATTTTTCGAATATAGTGCGAGCAAAGGGAGACATGGCAACGATGGTTTATTTTGGTTTTAGCTGAAGAAGTGGGGCCCATCCGCAGGAATCTTCTGTGATGGTCGTGATACCCTTGGATTAGGGTGGGGCTGTAGGGAATCTGCGGATTCTGGAGGTACAGCTCGACATGACTAGATGTTGTGGTGGATTTTCTTATGGTGTAGCTGTGTGTCACATTTTTTTTCTTTTAATAATGGACACTTTATTAATTAAAATTTAAGTATTACATCTGATTTCTGCATAATTAGAATGCACACGACCATTTAAATCCACGAAAGACAACCATAAATGCAAATCTCGGCAAATACAAAAGATAAAATAAAACGTGCTTAAGGCGAACGGGGGCCAATCTGCAAATCATGCTTCCATCCATGTTTAGGAAAAATATTCTTTGAAGTATCCACCAACCGTGTAAACATGTTCATAAAAAGGTCACGATGCTTCACGCGATGCAGAGGCGACCAGCTGTGGAACGATGGATGACTTGCATAAGAGAAGATAATTTATTATTAAAAATCTTGTCATTTTTACATAACCACAACGATCAAATAATGGCAATCGATCCCACCCTAATAATTAACTTAAACCAAGGATCCACACCATTAAGCCAGTTGCTAAAAATGTTCGAACACTTCATGGTGGATATAAGGTAGAACCTATCTGGATGGCTGGCCATACAGATCCAGCAAATTTACACTGGATGAATAAGTACTTTATGGTCTCATCATGATGATAGAAGGCACACTTTTTTGCTTCCCTGCCAATTACCTTTTGCAAGGTTATCTTTGGTGAGAATCACCCTCGGCGAAGATACCACTTAAACACCTTACTTTTGAGTGATATCTTCATCTTCCAATTTTCATATTGTTATCGACGTGAATATTAGGTTGGATTAGAGCATTGTAAAAAAAGCCACCGAGAATAAACCACTCTTACTTAGATTCCAACAAAAAACATCGGACCCCTGCGTCAGATTCACTGAATCCAGATGCTATAAGAAAGCATTCCACGATGCTTGTCTAGGTCCAGTGAGACCCTGCCTAAATGACACATTCGGTGGGAAAATTTCCAACACCTTAGCAAGTGTATTACTCTTGTGTTGCACAATATTGTACAATGCCAGATGCTGTTTTCGGGGTGTGGCATTAACCAGCAATTTATCCTCCCAAACTCTACTCTTCGATCCATCCCTAATAGAGAAAGATCCATATGGGAAGAAGAACTTCGTCGCCATAAGACCCACCAAGAAATGTGAATCTCCGGGTTTCCAGGAACTTGAGATGACGCATTTGAGCCGATGTACTTTCTCCTAAGAAGGGTTTGCCAAATTCCATCATCGGTAAGTAGCTTGAACAACCATCTACCAAGGAGGGCCCTGTTTTTTACCTCAAGGTCTTGGATTTCAAGACCTCCTTGATCTTTGGGTCGGCAAATTACACCCCATTTAGCGAGTTGATGTGTCCTCTTCACACTATAACCTTGCCAGAAGAATCTTCATTGAATATAATCTAATCGTTTTAAGACTCCTCTAGGTAGTTGGAAGAATGATATCATATACAGTACCATGTTACTTAGTACTAAATTGATAAGAACCACTCTTCCTCCCAGGGATAGAAATTTTCCTTCCCAACTATTTAATCTAATTTGTAGTCTTTCCTCCACCAATTTCCATTCGGCATTAGTGAGTCTCCAATAACGTATCGGGATCTCCAAATACCTAATAGGAAACAGTCCTTTCCGACAGCCAAAAAGCTAATCATACATGTCGACATGGTCCTAAGCTACTCCAAAATAAAATAAAAATTCACTCTTATGTAAGTTTGTCTTCAGACCTGATATATGCTTAAACGCTGAATGAATTGACTTCAGATTTCTTGCTTTTTCGATGTCATGCTACATAAAAAATAATTATATTATCTCTATATTGAAGAATGGATAGAGCCCATTAACCAGATCTGGGACCACACCTTAATTTTTCCATCAGACTTTGTGAGTTCAATCATGATGGGTAGCATATCACCCACTATGTTAAATAGCATTGGTGATAATGGGTCACCTTGTCTAAGGCCCTTCGTGGTTTGAAAGTACTTGACAATGTCATCATTAACTTTAATGGCAACACTTCCTCCTGAGATGAAACTACTCCCCCCGTCCGCAAATAAGTGTATGTTTTCATTTTTTAGAAGTCAGGCATTTTTAAAGTTGACTAGATTTTTACACAAAAATAACAACATATGTGACATGCAAGTACTATATTATTGAACTACATGTCAAGATGAGTCTAGCCATACTAATTTGGTGTCATAAATACTACTAATTTTACCTAAAAAGTTAGTCAAAGTTAAGAAATTTGACTTAAGACAAGGAGTATGAATTAAAGCATGCCATTTATCAGAAAAACGTTTCATTCCGAGAGTTTGTTGAAGGAAAGACCACTTAACATTATCATGGGATTTTCAAGGTCAATCTTTAATATCATCCCATTCAACTATTTCTGATGTAGCTCGTGCACCGTCTCATGGAGGGTAACCACCCTATCAATGATGTTACACCCTTGCATAAAAGTAGTATGTGATAGACGAACCACATGATCGGCCATCGAGTTTAGTCTTATCATGGTGGATTTACTTAAGATTTTAAAGCTAACATTAATTAAGAAGGTGGATAGGTTGATATTGTGGAATCCTTTCTGTTTCATTAACCTTAGGCAATTAATTATTTTAGCAAAATTCAGGAGAAAGAGCTCTAGTTATCTAGTATGAAGAAAACCAAACATAAATAGAAAATCAGTCTAGATGACACCCCTGAAAGATTGATAAAACTCAATCGAGAAGCCATTAGGACCAGGAGCTTTATTGTGTTCTATTTAGAAAATAGCTTTAGGTACTTTTTCCTCGGCATAAAGTGTAGTAAGTAAGATATTTTTCTCATTGGAAACCTAGGCGATATTGTCTGTTCTAGATTCATGCAGAGAGAAGTTACCTTCCTCGGGTGCGCCGAACAAACCCTTGTAATAATTAGTAAAGTACGACTTAATCTAATCATGGCCTTCGGTCGTACCCTAATCCCGAATAAGAGACCGAATAAGTTTCTTCCTATGTGTGCCATTCGCAACACTATGGAAGTATCTTATATTCATGTCCCATTCAAAAAATAAATTGGGCTTTGGATGGTTGGTATCATTTAAGCTCTTCCTCGCACATAAGGTATTGCTAACCAATACCTTCAGCTTCTCGTGGGTTCGACAACCTTTCTTATTGAAAAGTACTACAATTGATCTCCTGCACTTGGGAGCCATCAAGACTCTTTTCTAGCGCCATTGCTGGGGAGCGTAGCGCTATTGGTAAGTGAATGGTAAGAAGGCTTTTACCGTTTTTATTATTTTTTAGTTGTCTCGTCATGGGTATGTCTAGCCGTGATGAGATTGGTTTGATTTTATACAATTATGCTTATGTTCAATCTCTTAAAGAAAATGAAGAAAAACCACCTGAGCTTAAGGTGGCGTTTCAAATTAATGTTGCTATTGCCAAACAAGCTATGGAACTAACCTTCAGAGGTGATAAAAGTAAAACTGATATGGGACATCTACATGCTATCGAAGATCTATGCTCTTTATTCAAATTGGTTGATGTTCCCCATGATCATGTGAAGAGGAAGTTATTATATGTATCTCTTTCTGGTAATGCTCATATATGATTTAGATCTCTGGATAATAAATGCCTTCTTGACTGGGAATTATTGAGAAAGGCCTTCTATACCAAGTTTTATACTCCCAAAGAAGCCTATGATGACCGTTGTTATATTTATAATTTTTGGCCTCATCTTGGAGAAAGTATTGCTCAAGCTTGGGGAGGCTTAATGAACTCATCCATAAGAATCCTTGTCATGGTATTCTTGATAATCTTATATTGATAAACTTCTATGTGAGGCTGCCCCAATATTATATGGATTTTTTGGACAATTCATCTGAAGGGAGTTTTACTAATAGAACTCAATAAGAAGCAAGGATTTTATTGGACACTACTGCTAATAATTCAGTTGCACGGAATCTTGATAAAGGTAATGAGCCTCGTTTTGATTTTGAATATGCATGTGTAGAGAAATTCTTTACTACTATATTATTTGAAGAACTAAAGAATAAGTTTGGTCTTGATCCTCATATTTTAGTAGAAGTTTCTAAATCTTTTGATAACCGTATGAATGTTCCTAATAAAGGATTTAAGGTCTTTACTAAACCTTGTAAGACTTCACCATATATTTCTAAAGTTGAGAAACATGTTCAGCAAACTTCATCGGTTATTATAGAAGAATATGTGGAATCTCCTCCATATCCGAACAGGGTGAAAGAAAATTTGCTTACTGCTATTGCAAATAGGAGTGCTAGAAGATGGCATGAGCCTTATGAAAAAAAAATCTATGAAGCCTCAAATTTCGGGTATGAAAGAATTAAATGAAGAGACTCATTGCGATGCCTATTTATGCGAAGATTCCACTAAGGTAATTCAAGGTAAGACTACTAGAACTGGTAAACCTATTATATCTTGTGCTATTGGAACTTCATGTTATCATGGTCTTTGTGATATTGGAGCAATTATAAGTGTGATCCCATATTCTCTATATCTCGAAATCAAGCCCGATATTGATCTCATACACATGGAGGAAACAAGTACAACTATTAAACTTGCTAATAATGAAGTTATTAGTCCTCTTGGCATGGTAAGAGATGTTGAAGTATTAGTAGGAAAGATTAAGTATCCCGCGGATTTTATTATGCTTTGTTGCTCCCAAGATGCATTTTGTCCTATTATATTTGGTAGACCTTTTTTACATATTGTTGATGCTGAAATTGATTTGCCAAAAGAGAGAGTGTTTATTAAATGGGCTGGATAAAGGTTAGAAATTAATTTTTCCAAGTTTACTGATAAGCATTTAGAAAAGTAAAAGTTTCAAAAATATATTGTGGAAACTCTTGCTTCTGTGGCAGTTGCTTCATCGGGCACGGTGGAACGATATATAGACTTAATCAAGAGGAACCATATAGTAATGAAGAAAGAGAAGCTCTAGAACAAATTTTATCTCAACAACCACCATATTTACAATTGCATATTCCACCTGATAATCTTGGAGTGTTACCACCACCCAAAGAAGATCCTAGTTTTGAATTAAAACCTTTTTGCCCGATGATATGAAATATGCATACCTTGATGATAAATATATATATATATAATGTTATTATTAGTGCTAATCTTTCAGGAGAAGAAGAAACAAAAATTACTGGATGTATTACTGATCATAGGCCGACCATTGGATATTTTCTTGATGATCTTAAAGGTATAAGTCCAGCTCTATGCATGCATAAGATTAATTTGGAAGAAGATGCAAAGCCCGTTGTTGATTATGAATGTCGTGTTCATCCAAAAATGAAGTAAGTGGTAAGAAAAGAGGTAATGAAACTTATAGAGGCTGGTATTATTTGTCCTATAGCTGATAGTACATGGGTAAGTCATGTTCATTGTGTGCCTAAGAATGTGCATTGATTTCAGAAAATTAAATAAAGCTACTCGTAAGGATCATTATCCCTTGCCTTTTATTGATCAAATGTTAGAAAAATTATCTAAGCATTTTTATTTTTGCTATCTTGATGGTTATTCTATTTTTTTCTCAAATACCTGTGAAATACTACTTTTACTTGTCCCTTTGGTACTTTTGCTTATAGAAGAATGCCTTTGTGTTTATGTAATGATGCTGCTACTTTTCAAAGATGTATGAATGCTATATTTGTTGATTATATTGAGAAGATTATGGAAGTATTTATGGATGTTTTTTATGCCTATGATACCTCTTTCGATAATTGCCTATTCAATCTTAACAAAGTTCTCACCGATGTGAGGATCAACACCTATTCCTTAATTGGGAGAAGTACCATTTTATGGTTACGGAAGGTGTTGTTCTTGGTCATCGAGTATCCGGAAGAGGCATTGAAGTGGACCGCATGGAGATAGAAGCCATAGAGAAGCTACCATATCCACGAGATATTAAAGGTATAAGAATTTTTCTTGGGCATGCTTGGTTTTATAGAAGATTCATTAAGGACTTTTCTAAATTATCAAAGCCCCTTACTAATCTTTTGCAAAAGGATGTTCCATTTTCTTTTGATGATGATTGTGTACAGTCTTTCAATGTTTTAAAGAATGTTTTAATTAGTTCTCCTATAATTCAGCCACCTGATTGGAATTTACTTTTTAAAATTATGTGTGATGCAAGTGATTATGCGGTAGGTGCTGTTTTGGGACAAAGAGTTGATAAGAAACTAAATATTATATATTGCTAGTAAGACTCTTGATCGTGCTCAAAGAACTTATGCTACTAGTGAAAAAGAATTTTTAGCTATGATCTTTTCTTGTGATAAGTTTAGACCTTACATAGTAGATTCTATAGTTATTGTGCACTCTGAGCATTCTGCTATTAAATATCTTATGAATAAGAAAGGTGCTAATCCTAGGCTTAGCAGATGGGTTTTATTATTGCAAGAATTTGATTTATATATTGTTGATAGAAAGGTTGAGGATAATCTTGTAGCTGATCATTTGTCTAGAATGGAAAACATTCCGGATGATCCAACTCCTATTAATTATAGATTTGCTAATGAAGAACTTGCAAACATTAATGTATCTAGTGCAAGAGTAGCTTCCCCATGATTCACTGATTATGCTAATTTCATTGTTGGGAAAGTTATGCCACCTCATTTTACCTATCAACAAAGAAATAAATTCTTTTATGACCTTAGACATTACTTTTGGGATGATCCTTTTTTTATAAGAAGGGAGTTAATGGTATTATTAGACGTTGTGTACCTGAGTTTGAACAACAAAGTATTATAAAAGACTGCCATGACAGTCCTTATGGAGGTCACCACGCGGGAGACCGCACAACTGCAAAGGTATTGCAATCTAGTTTTTACTGGCCTACTTTATTTAAATATTGTGCTACTGATGTTAAAGCTTGTGATAAATGCCAACGCGTTGGAAACATTGGTAAGAGAAATGAAATGCCTATGAATTATACAATGCCTCTTGAACCATTTGATGTGTGGGGATTTGACTTTATGGGGTCTGCCTCCAAATCACAGCATGCTCACACTTTGGTTGCAGTGGATTATGTTACTAAGTGGGTGGAAGCAATTCCGACAAAGAGTGCTTACCATGATACTGCAATGAAGATGTTGAAGGGCATCATTCTTCCTAGTTTGGAGTACCTAGATTTTTAATTACTGATGGTGGTTCTCACTTTATTCATCAATTTTTTAGAAAAAACCTTGGCTAAATATGGTGTTACTCATAGAGTAGCATCTCCATATCACCCACAAACTAGTGGTCAAGTTGAATTGAGCAATAGGGAATTAAAGCTTATATTGGAAAAGACAGTCAATAAGTCTAGGTCTGATTGGCCAACATAAATCAATGAAGCATTATGAGCTTATAGAACTCCTTTTAAAAATCATATGGGAATGTCTACTTATAGAATGGTCTATGAAAAAGCATTTCATTTACCTGTAGAGTTAGAACACAAAGCTAGGTGGGCCGTTAAGGAGCATAACTTTGATTTTAAAACTGCGAGAGAGAAGAGAATCCTAGACGTAAACCTATTGGATGAATGGAGAAATAAATCTTATGAAAGTGCTAGATTTTTTAAAGAAAAGGTTAAAGTTTGGTATGACAAAAGGATAAAGAGGAAGGAATTTAAAGTAGGAGACCAAGTGGTATAGTTCAACTCTCGTTTCAAGTTCTTTGCAGGCCAACTAGCATCGAAATGGTGGGGTCCATTGGTTGTGCAAGAGGTGTATCGCTCCGGAGCCATACGTCTCCATGGAGATGACAAAGGTAAGCCTCATGGTTTTAATGGACAACGTCTTAAACATTATATTGCAGGATAACATTTCATGGGGAATGTGGAAGAGTTACATCTCCGGACTCCGAAGCTATCATTGCCGAAAATTTTCTTCTGTTAGACACTAGAAACCAATAAAAACCAAGATCTGGTACGTAGAGATCTCAGAATCTTTTCATATTTTAGGTTAGTTACTTTTTTGCAAAATAAGGAAGATTTGAGAATGATTTTGTTGAAACGGAGCCATGAGGGGTGAAAGACCCTAGGCGATGCGCCCTAACTTGTTGGGCACGCCTCCCGAGGTCGTTCAAGTCTTGAACTTCCTTTTCGCCCCGTTTTCGACTCAAACTCTTTGTTTTTACCTAAAAACTTGAAGGAGATATGCCCTAGAGGCAATAATAAAGTGGTTATTATTATATATCTTTATGTTTATGATAAATGTTTATATATCATGCTATAATTGTATTAACCGAAACATTTGTACATGTGTGATATGTAGACAAACAAAGAAGTCCCTAGTATGCCTCTTAACTAGCTTGTTGATTAATGGATGATTAGTTTCATAATCATGAACATTGGATGTTATTAATAACAAGGTTATATCATTGTATGAATGATGTAATGGACACACCCAATTAAGCGTAGCATAAGATCTCGTCATTAAGTTATTTGCTATAAGCTTTCGATACATGGTTACCTAGTCCTTATGACCATGAGATCATGTAAATCACTTATACCGGAAAGGTACTTTGATTACATCAAACGCCACTTGCGTAAATGGGTGGTTATAAAGGTGGGATTAAGTATCCGGAAAGTATGAGTTGAGGCATATGGATCAACAGTGGGATTTGTCCATCCCGATGACGGATAGATATACTCTGGGCCCTCTCGGTGGAATGTCGTCTAATGTCTTGCAAGCATATGAATAAGTTCATAAGAGACCACATACCACGGTACGAGTAAAGAGTACTTGTCGGGAGACGAGGTTGAACAAGGTATAGAGTGATACCGAAGATCAAACCTCGGACAAGTAAAATATCGCGTGACAAAGGGAATTGGTATCGTATGTGAATGGTTCATTCGATCACTAAAGTCATCGTTGAATATGTGGGAGCCATTATGGATCTCCGGATCCCGCTATTGGTTATTGGTCGGAGTGAGTACTCAACCATGTCCACATAGTTCACGAACCGTAGGGTGACACACTTAAAGTTGGATGTTGAAATGGTAGAACTTGAATATGGAATGGAGTTCGAATATTTGTTCGGAGTCCCGGATGAGATCCCGGACATCACGAGGAGTTCCGGAATGGTCCGGAGAATAAGATTCATATATAGGATGTCATTTTATGTGAATAAAAATGTCGCGGAAGGTTCTATGGAAGGTTCTAGAAGGTTCTAGAAAAGTCCGGAAGAAACCACCAAGGAAGGTGGAGTCCACGAGGGACTCCACCTCCATGGCCGGCCAGCCCTAGATGGGGTGGAGTCCCAAGTGGACTCCACCATAGGGGGCCGGCCACCCCCCACATGGGAGGTGGGAATCCCACCTTTGGGTGGGAGTCCTAGTTGGGCTAGGATTGCCCCCTCCTATGGAAGGATTTGGTTTCGGGTCTTATTCGAAGACTTGGACACCAACACTTGGGTTCCACCTATATAATGAGGGGCATAGGGGAGGAGGCCGGACACACAAAAAAGCCACCACCTTGGCCGCACCCCTTGGAGGCCGGCCACCCCTCTCCCCAAACCCTAGCCGCCCCACTCCTCCTTCTTCCCCGCACGCTTAGCGAAGCTCCGCCGGGATTCTCCACCACCACCGACACCACGCCGTCGTGCTGTCGGATTCAAGAGGAGCTACTACTTCCGCTGCCCGCTGGAACGGGGAGGTGGACGTCGTCTTCATCAACAACCGAACGTGTGACCGAGTACGGAGGTGCTGCCCGTTCGTAGCGCCGGAACCGATCGTGATCAAGATCTTCTACGCGCTTTTGCAAGCGGCAAGTGAACGTCTACCGCAGCAACAAGAGCCTCATCTTGTAGGCTTTGGAATCTCTTCAAGGGTGAGACTCGATACCCCCTCGTTGCTACCGTCTTCTAGATTGCATCTTGGCTTGGATTGCGTGTTTGCGATAGGAAAATTTTTGTTTTCTATGCTACGTTATCCTACAGTGGTATCGAGCCGTGTCTATGCATAGATGGTTGCACGAGTAGAACACAATGGTTTTGTGGGCGTTGATGCTCTTGTTATCTTTAGTTGAGTACTTTGCATCTTTATGGCATAGTGGGATGAAGCGGCTCGGACTAACTTTACATGACCGCGTTCATGAGACTTGTTCCTCGTTCGACATGCAACTTGTATTGCATAAGAGGCTTTGCGGGTGTCTGTTTCTCCTACTATAGTAAAGATCCAATTTACTCTTCTATTGACAACATTAGTATCAACGTTGTGGTTCATGTTCGTAGGTAGATTAGATCTATATCGAAAACCCTAAACCACGTAAAATATGCAAACCAAATTAGAGAGCGTCTAACTTGTTTTTGCAGGGGTTTGGTGATGTGATATGGCCATAATGTGATGATGAATATGTATGAGATGATCATTATTGTATTGTGGCAACCGGCGAGAGCCTTATGGTTGTCTTTAAATTTCATGTTGAGTAGTATTTCAAAGTAGTTGTAATAATTGCTACATGAGGTGAACAACCATGAAGACGGCGCCATGAACCTTGACGCTACGCCGACGATGATGGAGATCATGCCCAAAGATGATGGAGATCATGTCCGTGCTTTGGAGATGAAGATCAAAGGCGCAAAGACAAAAGGGCCATATCATATCACATATGAACTGCATGTGATGTTAATCCTTTATGCATCTTATTTTGCTTAGATCGCGACGGTAGCATTATAAGATGATCCCTCACATTAATATCAAGATAATAAAGTGTTCTCCCCTTGTATGCACCGTTGTAACGGTTCGTCGTTTCGAAGCATCTCGTGATGATCGGATGTGATAGATTCAACGATTCACATACAACGGGTGTAAGCCATGTTGCACACGCGGAATACTTGGGTTTGCTTGACGAGCCTAGCATGTACGGACATGGCCTCGGGACAACGGAAACCGAAAGGTTGAACACGAGTCATATGGATGATATGATCAACATGTTGATGTTCACCATTGAAGCTACATCATCTCACGTGATGATCGGTTTTGGTATAGTGGATTTGGATCGTGTACCACTTAACAACTATGAGGGATGTTGTATTAAGTGGGAGTTCATTAGTAATTAGATTAAAACATGAACTAATTATCATAAACATAGTCCGAGTAGTATTTTGAATTAATTTTGTAGTATTGGCATCCGTTTACTACTATGCGCTAGTCTTATAATTGAGATAGAAATCATCGTTAAAATCTGACTAGAAACTTTACGGTTTGGTACCGTATTGTTAATGAATCAAGAAATGATTAAGTCCTATTGCAAACATTTAGTGAAACTCACTTTGTTGATTCAGAGAGCTATGGTTTCAATTAGTACCTAAAGTTATCTTGTCTCCGTGAAACTTGAAGTTCAAATCTGTTTGAAAAGTAAGGAGCTGAAAATTTAGTTTTCGAAATAATCAAGGTACGAGATATATGTGATATCTAAGACCTTATTGCAAGATGATAGAATATAAATTTGGTGAGACTACATAAACTCATAAGTTTTATGGGAATGTACGAAGGTTGAAGACGCAAGGCGTCCCAATCCTCCAACTATTGGGGCACTAACGATATTCGCATATCCATGAAGTGATTGTCCTTAGTATGCACCGTTGCTAAGACTCGTCGTTTCGAAGCATCACGTGATGATCGGGTGTTATAGATTCTACGTGTGCTTCCAACGGGTGCAAGCCAGATTTGCATATGCGAATACTAAGGTTTAAACTTTATGAGCCTAGCATGTACGAGACATGGTCTCGGAAAGTTATCATGAATTGATGGATAAAATTATGAGTGAAATTGTTCATCATATTACAAATTTACTAATAGTGAAATCTGAAACACTTGTCATATGATGATCAACTTCAAAGTAAGAACCTCAAGGTTATTGGTATTTGACCAACAAACCTAGAAGTTATTGATGTTGAAATGTTTTTCCGAATAATGAGAAAAGCTAAAAGAGAAAGCTGCAAAAGATATTTTGGCAAAAGAAAAGAAAAGACTAGAAAGTCTAGCTCAGGTGTATATAAATGATATACATGTTATGGTTGTATTCCTAGTTAAGTCACACAATGAAATTCTTGGGTATTAGTACCATATTGGTTGGTATGAAGTGTCATACAAAACAACGCAATACAAGAATACAATGGCCTAAGTGGCTGACAAGGAATATGATAGGAATGCACGTCAGGAACAAAATAAAGTGTTATTATGTTCGTCGTTGGCATTCTATCTAGCCCTTAGAATTTATAATAAAGAACTTAATAATTGTTATTTTGCTCTGGTCAAATGAAAACAATGAGTTGTTCAAATTATGACATTACTCCATGTACGATGGATAAGTTATTATAAATCTTAATGGTGAAACACACATACATAACATCGACGCTAAAAATGCCATAAGGCAAATGATTTGAAATTCCACTTATTTGTGGAACCGCAATTTAGGTCATGTTAGAAAGGATCGCATGAAGGAACTCCATGCAAATGGATTTTTGGAGTCATTCGATTTGTTGAATCGTTTGGCACTTGCAAAATCTTTTCTAAAAGGTAATGACTGAAATACCGTTCATAGGCCGAAGAGTTGAACGGGCAAACTAACTTAGTGAAAACATACATAATGATATATGTGGTTCACTGGGCATAGTTGTGTGCGGAAGATTCTTCTACTTCATGAAAACTTTCAAACAATGAATTGAGTATATATGTGGATATATTCAATAAGGAAAAGTTTGAAACATTTGAATAGGATTCAAATAAATTTCAGCATGAAGTGGAAATCATCGTAATAGAAAAATCAAATATCTATGATTGGATCATGGTGGAAATATTTGAATTACGAGTTTTAGCGAACATCTAAGAGAGTTATGAAATTGTTCTACAACTTACGTTTCTTGGAGTATCATAGTGATGATGAAGTATCCAAGAGATATGTCCAAACTTTGTTGGATCAATGATGAGATAAAATATTGATGCCATTATATTTTTGTGGATTATGCTTTAGTGACTACCGCTTTTACACTGAATAGAGCATCATCATGATCCGTTGAAATGACACCATACAAGTTATGGCATGGGTATAAACCCTAATAGTCAACCAAAATCGGATGAATGTCTTTGTTGGTTATCCCGGAGATTTAATTGGGAATTCTTCCCACAAGATAAAGACAAAAGTGTTTGTCAATGTTTCTTATTTCCGAGAAATTGTTTCGAGTGAAGTATTTGAGTGGGAGGACAATATAATTTGATAAGGTTTATGAACTCTGAGCATAATGATCGGAGTAGCGCAGCATCGGAATTAGTTTCGGAAGCGGCCACGACGATCATGGCTCTCATGACTACAAAGTGTTTTAGCCATGGAGATCGAAGTACATATTGAACCTTGTAGGTATGGTTTACTTTGTGATCAAATAAATGATTTGTGGACAAAGGATTGATTTTGAACAATGATAAACCAACTACAAAACAAAGAAGTTATGATGGGCCCTGACTCCGTTAAAATGGCCATGCGCCATGAAATCCAAGATAGATGAATACTTTATGAAAGTAAATGGATCTATGAAATTGATAGACTTGGATGAAATATCCTTGAAGAAAGCTTGACTTATCGAAAAATTGTTTACGACAATGTTCAAAGAGTTGAATACGATAAGATTAGATCTTCCGTAGCAATGCTTATAGTCTATGTGGATTATTCTAGTAATCACTACATATTTCTTTTATGAGATATGCTAGTAGGATGGCAAAATACATTACTTATCGAAGTATGTATTAAAGGTGTATACAAGATACAACCAAGAGTTTTGTCTGGTCCATGGAATACTAGATAGGTATACAAGCTTCAATTGGATGAAGTAAGTATCACGGAGTTGGAATCTTCACTAGATGAAATAGTCAAAGAGTTTTTGATTTCATCGAGAGACGATGAAGAGACTTGCATTTGCAAGAAATTAAGTGGGAGCGCTAAGACACATTTATAATACTTTATGTAGGTGACATATAGTTGGTTATAAATGATGTAATTATATACTTGATTAAAAAGGTTTCATTGAGAATTAACTTCAATGAAAGGATATGGATCGAAACGAATTTAGTGTCAAGATCTATGAAGATAGATTGAAACACATAAATAAGTTTAAGTCAAAGTACATATGATGGATATTGAAGTAATTCAATATAGAAATATTAAGAAAATGTTCTTGTCATGTGAAGTTTTAACAAAACTTGAGTGTATCTGACACTCAATGAGTAAAAACACATGAGTGATTATAGATCACGAATAATATGTACACAATCAGATATCATGTGCTATAAAGTGTTATGAGCATATACCAGAATGATTCATATGATGATCATTGGACGACAGTAAGAATATCCTTGAGTACTTTAGAAGAACTAAGGATATATATATATATATATTTTTGTATGAAGAAATGACAAACAAATCGCTGTAAGGTGTTACACCGATATTGGTTTTGTCACATATAAAATATAATTTCAATCTCAAATTAGATTAAGTGTTGTTTAAAAGTAGCACAATGAGCTAGAAGTTGTCTATGCTAGATTTAGAAGAGTTCTAAATATTGTGACGGATTCTACAAAAGAAGGCGAGTATGTCATTGTTTTGACAATAACAAAGGATGTTAAGTCATGAGGTTCTTTGAGAACTTGGTGTATTTCCGACAGAGTCAGAACTTTGAAGCTATATTGTGTGTGACAATATTAGTGACATATTTCGGACCGCGGAATTAAGGTTCCACCAAAAGACCAAACATATTTAATGTCGACTCATTTGGAAATGAGTGATGCGTTGAGACGCAAATGAATTACAAAATACATACGTTTACGAGCGTGTCGGATCCGTTGACTAAAAACCTCTCCCGTGAGCAATACATGATAAAGCACCATAAGGCCAAGGTGTTATATCTTTACAAATGTAAACTAGATTATTGACTCTAGTGCAAGTGGGAGACTGAAGGAGATATGCCCTAGAGGCAATAATAAAGTGGTTATTATTATATATCTTTATGTTTATGATAAATGTTTATATATCATGCTATAATTGTATTAACCGAAACATTTGTACATGTGTGATATGTAGACAAACAAAGAAGTCCCTAGTATGCCTCTTAACTAGCTTGTTGATTAATGGATGATTAGTTTCATAATCATGAACATTGGATGTTATTAATAACAAGGTTATATCATTGTATGAATGATGTAATGGACACACCCAATTAAGCGTAGCATAAGATCTCGTCATTAAGTTATTTGCTATAAGCTTTCGATACATGGTTACCTAGTCCTTATGACCATGAGATCATGTAAATCACTTATACCGGAAAGGTACTTTGATTACATCAAACGCCACTCGCGTAAATGGGTGGTTATAAAGGTGGGATTAAGTATCCAGGAAAGTATGAGTTGAGGCATATGGATCAACGATGGGATTTGTCCATCCCGATGACGGATAGATATACTCCGGGCCCTCTCGGTGGAATGTCGTCTAATGTCTTGCAAGCATATGAATAAGTTCATAAGAGACCACATACCACGGTACGAGTAAAGAGTACTTGTCGGGAGACGAGGTTGAACAAGGTATAGAGTGATACCGAAGATCAAACCTCGGACAAGTAAAATATCGCGTGACAAAGGGAATTGGTATCGTATGTGAATGGTTCATTCGATCACTAAAGTCATCGTTGAATATGTGGGAGCCATTATGGATCTCCAGATCCCGCTATTGGTTATTGGTCGGAGTGAGTACTCAACCATGTCCACATAGTTCACGAACCGTAGGGTGACACACTTAAAGTTGGATGTTGAAATGGTAGAACTTGAATATGGAATGGAGTTCGAATATTTGTTCGGAGTCCCGGATGAGATCCCGGACATCACGAGGAGTTCGGAATGGTCCGGAGAATAAGATTCATATATAGGATGTCATTTTATGTGAATAAAAATGTCGCGGAAGGTTCTATGGAAGGTTCTAGAAGGTTCTAGAAAAGTCCGGAAGAAACCACCAAGGAAGGTGGAGTCCACAAGGGACTCCACCTCCATGGCCGGCCAGCCCTAGATGGGGTGGAGTCCCAAGTGGACTCCACCATAGGGGCCGCCACCCCCCACATGGGAGGTGGGAATCCCACCTTTGGGTGGGAGTCCTAGTTGGGCTAGGATTGCCCCCTCCTATGGAAGGATTTGGTTTCGGGTCTTATTCGAAGACTTGGACACCAACACTTGGGTTCCACCTATATAATGAGGGGCATAGGGGAGGAGGCCGGACACACAAAAAAGCCACCACCTTGGCCGCACCCCTTGGAGGCCGGCCACCCCCTCTCCCCAAACCCTAGCCGCCCCACTCCTCCTTCTTCCCCGCACGCTTAGCGAAGCTCCGCCGGGATTCTCCACCACCACCGACACCACGCCGTCGTGCTGTCGGATTCAAGAGGAGCTACTACTTCCGCTGCCCGCTGGAACGGGGAGGTGGACGTCGTCTTCATCAACAACCGAACGTGTGACCGAGTACGGAGGTGCTGCCCGTTCGTAGCGCCGGAACCGATCGTGATCAAGATCTTCTACGCGCTTTTGCAAGCGGCAAGTGAACGTCTACCGCAGCAACAAGAGCCTCATCTTGTAGGCTTTGGAATCTCTTCAAGGGTGAGACTCGATACCCCCTCGTTGCTACCGTCTTCTAGATTGCATCTTGGCTTGGATTGCGTGTTTGCGATAGGAAAATTTTTGTTTTCTATGCTACGTTATCCTACAAAACTGTCAATATATACCCCCTCCACCAATCTAATCTCGCATCGAGTCTTTTTCGAGCGAACATTGTTTCTACCATGTCTTTCAGATTTGTCTCCACCAAAACCTTAGCTATGTCTTCGGGAGACTCCTACCAATGCTCCTCCATGCAAGATGATGATGATGAGCTTGATGGGCTCAGCCCTACATCCATGTCGGGGAGGAAAAGGAGGAGGGATCCCTTCGAAGATGAAGAGGAAGAGGAGGAGTAGAAAGAAGAAGATGAATAAGAAGAAGAGGAAGAGGGCTAACAAGCTCGTCACCAACGCTGAAGAGAAGGGGAAGATCCCGGTACCTATTATACCAGTTGCTGCTGCGAAGTTGTGCCTCCTCCTCAAAAGATGAAGCACACCGCTCGCATAAGGATTGGTGGACGAGTCCCTAAACACTCTTTATCTTCCAAGCATCTTGTTATCAACCTTCGCCGCAGGGAAATCGTGAAGGTCCCATCTAAGGATCTTCCACGAGAGTGGGATCATCACATCCCAAAAGGATGAGAGAATCAACACCGGACTGGAAGCCTAACAGGGAGATGATCGGAGGGGAGCTGTGGGAAGACCTGGCAAGGAGTTTTGTGCAACTTCATCAAGCTTATAAGCTCATGATGGGCATAATTCAAGTTCTTCAAAACCATAACGACCCGAAGCATCAGGAGAAGAAGAAGAAATAAGATCTACATTAACCCTCAAGCTTGGGGGATTTATATGAGTTATCATATCGTTTTTGGTTCGTCATTTTAGTTTGTTTTTGCTTTCATCTCGTAGTATATTCTCTTATAGTTTGGAAAGCTCTTAGAGCATTATCATCTATGCTGGTAGAATGGGTAACATCGGGGCCGACAGGGTGTGAGCCAGTGGGGATCGGCAACCGTCTGGACGAAGAGAGGTCGTCGTGGAGATCTCGGAGCTAGTCGCGATGGCAGTAGTAGAGGCCGGAGGGCGGAGAACCGGGCAGCAGGGACGCGCGCCCAGCCTGCGCGGCCAACGTCGCGAGACCACCATGCCCAGCCCCACCTACACACCAAGGCAACGAACGGCAGAGGATATCTTGGACAGGAAATCGCGGAGGCGCCGGATGGGGAGGATCTCTACACGCGGACCTTGGTAAGAAATTGAGAGAATAGCTACAATACCACTAGTAAAAACCGAGAGTTTCAAAATACCACCAGAAAAAATAGAGTTGCCAAAATAACACTGCCGTTAAGGTTTTTGTTGCCAAAATACCATTGCCGTTTGATGTCAAAGGATTCAACCTGGATAGTTCTCATCAGTTGTTTTAGAATTGCAAAAATGCCCCCGTGTAGATTTAGCCAAAACTGTAGAAACAAATCGATCTCCTGCCTGGTTCTACCTTTTCTCTCTTCCCGATGGACAAGGCGGCGCGCCTGACCACCGCACCGGCGACACCTCACCCTGGCCAGCCAATTCCCCTGCTGACTCTAAAGACCCCGCCGCCGCGACCTGCTGCTCCTCTATGGCGTACCGTCCTGCCCATTCGCCCCCCGGTGACCCAAGATTTTCTTTGCTTGGCATCTCTGCGACCTGTACCGCCGCGCCATCCCTGCACGCCCACAAGGCCATGATGACCCACAAGTATAGGGGATCGCAACAGTCTTCGCGGGAAGTAAAACCCAATTTATTGATTCGACACAAGGGGAGGTAAAGAATACTTATAAGCCTTAACAACTGAGTTGTCAATTCAGCTGCACACTGGAAAAGCACTAGCAACAGTGGTGATGTGAAAGTAGCAGTAATATGAGAGCAGTAGTAACAGTAACACAGCAGCAGTAATAGCAATATGAGAGCAATAGCACCAGAAAATAGTTGATACTACTTGATACGTCTCCGACGTATCGATAATTTCTTATGTTCCATGCCACATTATTGATGATATCTACATGTTTTATGCACATTATATGTCATATTTATGCGTTTTCCGGAACTAACCTATTGACGAGATGCCGAAGGGCTAGTTCTGTTTTCTCGCTGTTTTTGGTTCCGGAAATCCTAGTAAGGAAATATTCTCGGAATCGGACGAAATCAAGACCCGAGCATCCTATTTTGCCCGGAAGCATCCAGAACACCCGAGAACCGCCAGAGAGGGGGCACAGGCCCACGGGACCATAGGCCGGCGCGGCCTAGGGGTGGCCCGCGCCCCCCTATGGTGTCGCCGCCTCGTCGCCCCTCTGACTCCACCTCTTCGCCTATTTAAAGGTCCCAGACCTAAAACCTCGATACGAAAAAAAGCCACGGTACGAGAAACCTTCCAGAGCCGCCGCCATCGCGAAGCCAAGATCTGGGGGACAGGAGTCTCTGTTCCGGCACGCTGCCGGGCGGGGAAGTGCCCCGGAAGGCTCCTCCATCGACACCACCGCCATCTTCATCAACGCTGCTGTCTCCCATGAGGAGGGAGTAGTTCTCCATCGAGGCTCGGGGTGTACCGGTAGCTATGTGGTTCATCTCTCTCCTATGTGCTTCAATACAATAATCTCATGAGCTGCCTTACATGATTGAGATTCATATGATGATGCTTGTAATCTAGATGTCGTTATGCTAGTCAAGTGAATTTTACTTATGTGATCTCCGGAGACTCCTTGTCCCACGTGTGTAAAGGTGATAGTGTGTGCACCGTGTGGGTCTCTTAGGCTATATTTCACAGAATACTTATTCACTGTTATGAATGGCATAGTGAAGTGCTTATTTATATCTCTTTATGATTGCAATGTGTTTTGTATCACAATTTATCTATGTGCTACTCTAGTGATGTTATTAAAGTAGTTTTATTCCTCTTGCACGGTGTAATGGTGACAGTGTGTGCATCCGTGTTAGTACTTGGCGTAAGCTATGATTGTGATCTCTTGTAGATTATGAAGTTAACTATTGCTATGATAGTATTGATGTGATCTATTCCTCCTACATAGTGTGAAGGTGACAGTGTGCATGCTGTATTTAGTACTTGGTTTAGTCGTGTTGATCTTTCATGCACTCTAAGGTTATTTAAATATGAACATTGAATTGTGGAGCTTGTTAACTCCGGCATTGAGGGTTCGTGTAATCCTACGCAATGTGTTCATCATCCAACAAAAGAGTGTAGAGTATGCGTTTCTCTATTCTATTATGTGATCAAAGTTGAGAGTGTCCACTAGTGAAAGTCTAATCCCTAGGCCTTGTTCCTAAATACTGCTATCGCTGCTTGTTTACTGTTTTATCGCGTTACTACGCTACCATATTACCACCATCGGCTACATGCCGACAAGCTATTTTACGGCGCCGTTACTACTTGCTCATATTCATTCATACCACCTGTATTTCACTATCTCTTCGCCGAACTAGTGCACCTATTAGGTGTGTTGGGGACACAAGAGACTTCTTGCTTTGTGGTTGCAGGGTTGCATGAGAGGGATATCTTTGACCTCTTCCTCCCTGAGTTCGATAAACCTTGGGTGATCCACTTAAGGGAAAACTGCTGCTGTTCTACGAACCTCTGCTCTTTGAGGCCCAACACTGTCTACAAGAATAGAAGCTCCCGTAGACATCAAGCTATTTTCTGGCGCCGTTGCCGGGGAACGAATCAAGACACTCCATCAAGCCCGTCAATCGGTATCAAACCTCCCACGTCAACCACGCGCCAGTTGTGGACTGATGTCTACGGGAGCTTCTATTCTTGTAGACAGTGTTGGGCCTCCAAGAGCAGAGGTTTGTAGAACAGCAGCAAGTTTCCCTTAAGTGGATACCCAAGGTTTATCGAACTCAGGGAGGAAGAGGTCAAAGATATCCCTCTCATGCAACCCCTGCAACCACAAAGCAAGAAGTCTCTTGTGTCCCCAACACACCTAATAGGTGCACTAGTTCGGCGAAGAGATAGTGAAATACAGGTGGTATGAATAAGCAGTAGCAACGGCAACGACACCGAAGTGCTTTGCCTGAACGATGAAACAAGCGGTAGTAATGCAGCAGTAGTAACACGATAAAACGAGTAAACAAACAGCGATAGCGATATTTAGGAACAAGGCCTAGGGAATAGACTTTCACTAGTGGACACTCTCAACATTGATCACATAACAGAATAGATAAATGCATACTCTACACTTTTGTTGGATGATGAACACATTGCGTAGGATTACACGAACCCCCAATGCCGGAGTTAACAAGCTCCACAATAATGCTCATGTTTTAGTAACCTTTAGTGTAAGATAGATCAACAGACTAAACCAAGTACTAGCATAGCATGCACACCGTAACCTTCATGCATATGTAGGAGGAATAGATCACATCAATATTATCATAGCAATAGTTAACTTCATAATCTACAAGAGATCATAATCATAGCATAAACCAAGTACTAACATGGTGCACACACTGTCGCCTTTACACACGTGCAGGAGGAATAGAACTACTTTAATAACATCACTAGAGTAGCACATAGATAGTAGTGATACAAACTCATATGAATCTCAATGAGATCATTGTATTGAAGTACATGGAAGAGAGATGAACCACATAGCTACCGGTACAGCCCCGAGCCTCGATGGAGAACTACTCCCTCCTCATGGGAGCAGCAGACGGTGATGAAGATGGCGGTGGAGATGGCAGCGGTGTCGATGGAGAAGCCTTCCGGGGCACTTCCCCGTCCCGGCAGGGTGCCGGAACAGAGTTCTGTCCCCGAATTGGAGTTTCGCGACGGTGGCGGCGCCCCTGGAGTCTTTCTGGAGTTTCGTCAATTGGTATCGAAGTTTTAGGTCACGACGGCTTAAATAGGCGAAGAATCGGAGTCGGAGGGTCTGCGGGGGCCCCACACCCTGAGGGCGCCCCCTTGGCCGCGCCGGGGTGTGGTGTGGGGCCCCCGGGGCTCCCTCTCGGTCCTTCCCGGGTGTTCGGATGCTTCCGATGAAAATAGGAACTTGGGCGTTGATTTCGTCCGATTCGAGAATATTTCGTTACTAGGATTTCTGAAACCAAAAACAGCGAGAAACAAGCAACGGCCTCTCGGCATCTCGTCAATAGGTTAGTTCCGGAAAACGCATAAAAATGATATAAAGTGTGAACAAAACATGTTGGTATTGTCATAAAACAAGCATGGAACATCGGAAATTATAGATACGTTGGAGACGTATCATGGACAACACTACTTCCGATGACATGTAGAACAAGTATATGATGATGAAAGATGGACCGGGGTTCCCAGCGATCTACACTAGTGGCAACTCTCCAATAACAAGTGTTGGGTGAACAAATTACAGTCGGGCAATTGATAGGATTGAAATAGCATTAAGACAGAATATCAAGATTATTAATCATGTAGGCATGTTTTCCATATATAGTCATACGTGCTCGCAATGAGAAACTTGTACAACATCTTTTGTCCTACTAGCCGGTGGCAGCCGGGCCTCTAGGGAATCTCTTGGAAATTAAGGTACTCCTTTTAATAGAGCACCGGAGCAAAGCATTAACACTCGGTGAAAACATGTGATCTTCATATCTAAGCCTTTCCCTCCAGTTGTCCCAATTTCTGTCACTTTGGGGCCTTTGGTTCCGGACATAGACATGTGCATACAACTTGTAGATACAATCTAAGCAATAAGTATAGAGCTCAAATCTAAGATCATGCCACTCGGCCCCTAGTGACAAGCATTAAGCCTAACAAGATTGCAGCAACAATAACTTCACAAACTTTGTAGATAGACAATCATAACGTAACAATCCATCGGATCCCGACAAACACAACACTGATTACATCAGATGAATCTCAATCATGTAAGGCAGCTCATGAGATCATTGTATTGAAGTACATGGGGGAGAGAATACCAACTAGCTACAGCTAGAACCCGTAGTCCATGGGGGAACTACTCACGGAGCATGATGGAGGCGATGGCGTTGATGGAGATGGCTTCCGGGGGCACTTCCCCGTCCCGGCAGGGTGCCGGAACAGAGAGTTCTGTCCCCCGAATTGGAGTTTCGCGACGGTGGCGGCGCCCCTGGAGTCTTTCTGGAGTTTCGTCAATTGGTACTGTGTTTTTAGGTTGAAAGGGGTTATATAGGCGAAGAGGCGGCGCAAGGGGGCGCCTGGGGCTCCTCACCATAGGCTGGCGCGGGCCCAGGCCAGGCCACGCCGCCTTATGGTGTGGTGGCCCTCTGGCCCCTCTCCGACTCTTCTTCGGTGTTCTGGAGCCTCCCGGGAAAAATAGGATGTTTGGCGTTGATTTCGTCCAATTCCGAGAATATTGCCCGAACAGCCTTTCTGGAACCAAAAACAGCAGAAAACAGGAACTGGCACTGTGGCATCCGGAAAACGCATAAAAACATTATAAAGTGCAAGCAAAACATGTAAGTATTGTGATAAAACAAGCATGGAACGACATAAATTATGGATACGTCGGGGACGTATCAGGCCACAACATCGACACGCTGATGTGCCTGCCGAGCTCGCGGTTTTTCCTGGTCGCGCGCAGACGTGCCCGCCCAGCTTGCTAGACGACACCTTGCCGACGCGGCAGGCCGCATACAACGGTGTGCTCTCGCAAGGTAAAATTGTTACCAACAGCCCTCGATGTCGTTTGCTTGTGAGAAGTACTCTTTGATAAACTGTTGCAAGTTGAAATACTAGTGCGAATGTGAGATCCTTTTGGTAATCTTTAGAGCATCTCCACCGGCATCTCCGATAACGGCGCCAGTAGCCTTTTGGGGGCCGGGCAGCGAAAATGGGCTCGCACCGGTGCGCCCCAAACGTCGCCGGCCAATTTTGAAGCCCAATAGAATCGTTAGTAACCCCGTGTCGGCCCCTTCGCCAAGGGCGCGAATCGGGCGCGCCGGCACCTCGCGACACGTTTGAAAACGAGCGTGGGCTCCGCCTGGTAGCTAGACACACCGATTTCCCACCTCCTACACACGCCCGAGCCGACTCCCACCCCTCTAGATCGCCACCGTCGCCGTCGCCGTTGCGCCCCTGCTTGCAATAGACACCGCCGACTGTCTAGGAACCGCCGTCCATCGACACGGCCGTCACCCCCTTGACAGGCGGCCGCTGTCTCGCCCGGAACAGAGCTCGCAGCCACCGCGATAGTATTGCCCCGCCCACAAGGTGTTCGTCCGATCTCCGCGATGGACAACGACGAAGAGATGATGGTGCAGCTGTTCACGGAGGAGCAGAACGCTCAGGTATCGTGAAGCCGACGCAATGATGCTTGACGCTGACTACTTCAACGACAACGCGACTCATTCGCCGAAGGAATTTCAGCGCCAGTTTAGGATGAACAAGGAGCTGTTCTTGAAGATTGTCCACGGCGTCAGGGAGTACGACAACTACTTCATGACCAAGAAAGGTTGGACAGTTTTGTGGGGCTTCACCTTAATTCAGAAATGTGCTGATGCAATGCGCTGTCTTGCATACGGAGCTCCTCCAGATACAGCCAATGACTACCTACAGATGGCAGAGTCGACATGTACATAGACTCTCTACAGATTCTGCCGAGCCGTCATAGCGATGTTTGCTAAAGACTATATGAGAGCACCAAGAGAAGATAATACAGCTTGGATCCTGCAAAAGAATGCAGCAAAAGGGTTTCCTGGGATGCTCGGAAGCATTGCATTGGGGCTGGAAGAATTGCCCTTTTTGCTTGGCAGGGGATCTACAAGGGGCATACTGGTGAGTGCAGTGTCATTCTTTAGGCGGTGGCAGACCATGAGCTTTGGATTTGGCATGCATTTTTTGGCATGGTAGGAACAAACAATGATATCAACGTCTTTGCAGCACTCTCCGGTGTTTGCCAGGCTAGCTGAGGGACAAGCTCCTGCCATGAACTTTGAGGTAAACGGCCACACATACAACAAGGAGTACTATCTAGCTTATGGTACCTACTCGACGTATGCTACATTTGTGAAGATAATTCCTTCTCCATCAAACGAGATGGAAGCCTATTTTGCAACATGCCAGGAAGCAGCACGCAAGGATGTTGAGCGTGCTTTTGGGGTGCTTCAGCAGTGTTTCGCCATTGTCAGGTACCTGCTCTCACTTGGTCTGAGGCACAGATGTGAGAGGTGATGAACGCCTGTGTGATCATCCACAACATGATCATTGAGAGCGAGCGCGACGCACCTGTGCAGGATGATCATCCATTTGATTATCAAGGGCCACTAGCTGAGGTAGAGCATGTACCCAAAGAATTTGCTGCTTTTCTTCATATGCACAATGAAATTCGAGATGCAGGTGTCCATGCACATCTGAAGGTGGATCTAGCTGCGCATTTGTGGGTGAGGAGAGGAGCAACCAACAATGCATGATTTTATTTCTATTTGTTTACCTGTATGAATAATTTAAGTAATATTTGTTTGTTGGGTTGTATGAATACTTTAAGTACTATTTATTTGATTGATTGTATGAATAATTTAATTCTATTTGTTTGATTGATTGTATGAATAATTTAATTCTATTTATGTGATTGTATGAACAAAATGTGATTGATATGTTGTTTCAAAATATTGTAAAAAGAAGTAAAAATTTGAGGGCCGCCGTTTGGGAGGCATCGGTGTGGGAACAACCTCGCCAAATGGAGGATGCACTGCCAGCGCCCCCATACAGCAGTGCCGTCGCTTCTACCGGCGACTATTTGGGGGCCGCCGGTGGAGATGCTCTTAGGATCTGAAATTCATACTCTATGTCGATACATGTTCTTGTCAAACTGGTGCTGTGAAACGTGCCGATGCATATCCTCTAAAAATAAGTGCTGTTGTATAGCTGAAATCCTTTTTTTGCGAATGCTGAAATCTTGTTAAAATGGTGCTATACTTTGTTTAAAAACTATTAAAATGTGTGGTAATGACATAATTGTGGTGTGTGAAGAGTTAACGGTATATAAGTCTTTCTGTGTGAGTGTTAGTCTCAGTTAGTCCATAGTGGTATTTTGGCATGAAAAATTAGATTATAGTGGTATTTTGGCAAGATCAGTTTTTTAAGTGGTATTTCGGAACTCTGGGTTTTTACTAGTGGTAATGTGGCTATTCTCTCTAAGAAATTATGTCAATGGATCCAATTTTCCATATTTCAATGATGTCGGTGGGACATGGTTCGCAGTTACATGGTTATTGATTTTTTTAGAAAATGGATAGATCCTCTCCTGGAGTGTGCATTACAAAGTACACAACTAATATATGATATTAATGGGTGTTGTTTTTTACTCATGCTCCTTGTCTTTTGCATAAAAAACAAATGCACATTCCACACACTTCATACTACAATATTTATCTATAAAACTTTCATACTACAATATTTATCCATAACACTTCTTTTTTGTAATATTGGGAGCAAACAACAAAATTTATAATCATTAGGGCCATATATAATCACCATATACCAATATTTCTCACTCGGTGCCATATACTAATTGGGTCAAGACGATTAAAAGTTAATGTCTGCTAATGAATTACTAGGGATCAATATCGTGTTTTGTTTTCTTGCAAGACACTCTTCAGCTTGATATCTCCTTTAACCTTTTTCGGTTCCTGGTCAAATTTATAATAACAATCCATGAGTATGACAAGTAGGCTAAGAAACACACTCAACCAATAATACAAATTAACTGAACCTTGTTTTGCGGATTAAAACAAATTACCAAGTGATGCTGAATTTCACACAAGTTGGGTAAGGTTGAATATATCAGAACAGACAAAGTATATTGAACCACATGGCCCTACGAATTGAGAAGTAATTTCATTGCTCTGCATCATTATCTGACTGGATTCCCTATGTAGCAATGTCAACGCCGAAGATTCATGTAGGCAACATAATGGAAGAGGACTTTTGGTGTGAATAAAATTAAATTAATCAGAGGAAACGTATCATCCATGTCCACAAACACTTCCCCTCTGGCTGTTTATTTTTCTGGCTAAAGTCAACTTTACAGTCTGTTTTTTCTCCTTTCAAATCCAGCCTCTTTGTCCTTTTGCGTGTGCGTTTAAAACACAATGTTTGTAGGCGAGTCTCTGTTTCTATGTTTCAGTTTTTGTTTGGTTGCAAATTTATTTATTCCCTTTTTTTTACCACTCTGCATGGATAAAACAGTCAGAATGATGAAGTGCTGTTGTTTAACACTCATCTTCGAATCAAATGGACTTGAGTGTAAACTGTATTATAGTGTTTTGCTTTATCAGTTTGAGATTGCTTATCACAAGGTTAAAAATCATGGGACACAGGTTAGATAGCCCAACTTGCTAAGACACACAGAGACAACATTATCAGTAAGGTAATCGCAACTCCCATGCATGTGGCACCTAGTTTACCGTCCAGCCGTTAGCCGGTAAACTCAGTAATAAAGAAATGATCCCCAAATGTTACAAGCAACTCCCACCGTGGAGACCCGACGCAGCCGATCGGATCGCCGCGAGGTCAGCGCCCAACTTGGCGACCTGTTCACCTATCGCCTTCACCTATCACGCTATCATCATCTGAGCCTAATTTATAAAACCGATTTCGCCTGCAAGGAAAGACTATTTCGTTCCAGGTCGGAGCAACCTGTACACAAAATTCAGAGTAAGATACTTTACACACCAGTTCGCATCTCTCGTCGCAAAATTCGACTTTTCATGTTCGTTGGTAGCTTGCATGATCTGCTCTGTTGTTTACTTATGTTTAGTAGTATTTATTTTTTGAATCTTTGTTGTGTTGTTTATGATTGTGTGACGAAAGCGTATGGGCAAAGAGATGGCTGACTTTGTTAAGTTATTATAAACGGGGTTTCCGTTTGAGGGAACGCAATGCGACAGCATCTTAGCAGGTTAGTGCGCTACCTGCCGCTGGTTAGATTATTATAGTTTTAGCTTGTTTCCTCTTCCAGTTGGCCTGTTCATCCATTCGCTGCAGCTTAGAACTACAGAAGATTGGTGTGCCATGTGAACTGCGAGTTGTTATTTCTGCTCTATACCGGCCAGCCATTCCTGCGGACATGTTATCTGCATATACTACCAGAGACGCCCTAAATGCCTTTGACATGTGGCTGCCTTGGATCGTGAACTTGACACCTGGCTACGAGGAAAATCTCTTGTTGGATCTAGTTTAGTTGTCTGTTTGTGGTTTAAGCTGACACAGAAATATTTTGAGCAGTCGAATGCATGCCTGTCTGAAGCTTTCACCAGTACTTTCCTCCAGTGGCAGTAACTATCTACGATCGTCCTATCAAGTATCAAGTATCAACAGATCATCTATGTTGCCGAGAGTTGAATGCTTCACTAGTGTGCCCCTTGCTGCTATAAGTCTGCGCGTGAGAAATGAGGCTATGTTAACGCCAAGTCAACACGCTTGTGGTGTGTGCAAAACACACGGCATATGCAGTTCAGAAGAAAAAAATGTCCAACTAGCCCTGAAATTCTTCTACAAATGATCCGTTTGGATTCTTGGGAACGCAGTATATACGAGATGCACTTGGTATCTAGATACCAAGGTACTATACCTAAAGAATCACATTTATTCAAGGTGGTTAAGAAGAGAATAAGAAACTGGTCGATTATCCAAGAGGAGTAGCTGTAATGCCAACTGATACTTCCTCTTCTGTCAGTCGCTACCACTAATTGATTCAGGTACGGTTCATTTGGCCAGAACTGTTGATAAATCCTATTCAAGGCCGAGCTAATTAATCAACACGGGTTGTCGTTGTCGGCCTACTGGCAAATGCTTCCTGTTCTGGGACTGGACTGCATATTTTCTGATCCCGAGATACCAATTTGGATTCAGTTAAAAGGGACGTAATCGCTAGTATATACAAGATGCAAAGTCAGACCGATATAGCGAACGGGGTGTCTAGCTAGCTGGTCTGACGTTGTCATGTCCATCCGATGACACATGTTGAAGGACGCTTAAAGACGGACGCCTTTTCTTCTTCGCACTGATTTTCTATTCGCTTATCCAAACCAATCGCTCTCTTAGTCAAAATAAATATTGTTTTCATATTATGAACCTGTAAATAGCACGGCAGCAGACCGGTTTTTACCTGGTTCCGTGATCCCGAAAGGTACATAACATAAAAATTACAACTAAAAGCTGTCAATGGGGATTCGAATACGATCCGATGATCATATAAAATGATCACAAAAAACGAATGAATGGATATTTTAAAAGGCAGCATATACTATATGTATACATACTCGTGTACAAGTGTTACTGTCGTATCGTATTGACATCAGTTATACTGTCGAACAGAACCTACAGAAAGCGGCAGTTCATCCTTCCGTATCGGCGATCGGCCGCAGAATCAGCGTCCGTGGGTGACAGGGATCCACATTGATTCCTGCGCGTATTAGGTGTAGAAAAACTAGTGTCACCATTTTTCCTCCTTGTCGATGTCGTGCACGGAGAGCGTACCCCTGCAGCCTCGGCAGTTGACCTTTTGGGGGAGAAAACAATAGCTCGAGAGTGACTGAAATGTGCTGCCGGTTTATGGCTGCTTGTTTTGGTCAGAGAGGAGGAGGGAAGCGGCTGCAGTCTCCACTCGAGCAGAGGCGATTTTGACAAAAATAATCTAAAAGTGAAAGAAAATCACAGACTAACCCTCTGCCAAACTATTTTACCAAATTAACCCTTTTATGTGGCGTCTATGCGGTCGGCGCTACACTTGTCTGTATGGCGCCTATGCGATCGGCGCCACACATCCATGCCGACGTGGCGCGGTCGACGCTGCGCGCCGTTGACCAGCCGACGTGGCAGGATGTATGGCGCCGCTCGCATGGGTGCCACACTTTTAAAGTGTGGCACCGATGGCAAGGGCGTCACACATTCACTTAAGTGAACCGCCGACGCCCACCCGAGCCCGACCCTTCCACACTCCTCTCTTTGTTTCACTCGCTCAAGAACAAGGCGGTCGGCTCTCTCTCTCCCCCCTCCCCCCCGCCCCTCAAATTCCTACACAAATCCCTTGTATTTCCTCATATCTGTCCGTGGAAATCGTTCCAAACCCGTTCCTTGAGGTAATCTCCTCTGTTCCCCTTCTTTTCATCCAATGAATTGATGGATTTGGTTGGATCTACATGTGAAACCCTAGATGTGAAACCCTAGGTTGATTTGAGGGTGGATGTAGATTTGGTTGGATCTTAGGGTTCGTTGAAGTAGGAGAAATTGTAGGGCTAGGTTGTATGGGTAGAAACCCTAGGTTGATTTGTGTTGATTATGGTAACTAATGAACACATATATGTATATGTTTTTCACATTATGCTAGGGGGATGGAAAGAATTGTTCATGTTCATCATGTGGTCAAGGATGCTTTTTTGAAGGGAAACCTAGAGCCGGATCCGGAAGATGTTGACTTGGTGTTTGTCCGTAGCCCTAGCTTTGCCGAGGTGGTAGCACAAGTGAGGATTGAGTTGAATTGGAATGAGCCAAATGATGGTGTTGAGCTAGAGGGAAGACATAATGTGGGGTTTGGAATGCACACCCGTTGGAAGACAATGCATATCAACTTCGAGCAACGTTGGTCCATTTACAAGGAAACGGTGCTCGAGTCCCAAGACAAGGCTTTGGAGTTGTTTACAACAAAGACGGTTGATGCTCATATCGAGCTTGACCTTAACCGGCGCTCCTCCCCCGTTGAAGCTAGGAGTCCACCACCCATGAGCCAAGAAGAAGCCACCGAATCTCCCATTGCCCAAGATCCTCTGTTGGAGAAGGAGTATGACGAGCATGATGATCGTGATAATGGTTTCGAGATGAATGACAACAATGTCGGTGATTTGGATACATATTTGATGCAAGAGGACATGGACCACTCCATTCATTATTCCCGATGCTATGCGTCGGACTCAGATGATGATGGACCCGATGAGGAAGTTGATGAGGATGGCTTGACGGCTAAGGAAGCCAAAAGAGCCGATATCTTCAAGAAGGTAACCAGACGGGATATTTGGATACCATTGTTCCGTGATGTTAGTCTTGCGGATGGAGCCGTCCTTGATGGTGGAAAAAGTTTACTTCTTGGAGCTAGGCCAATTTCCAAGAGAGATGTGGATGCGAGGACGGCTATGATCTCTAAAGGGCTCATGTTTGATACCTTTTTGGAATTGAAGGTATGGTTGAAGGAGTTCTCGATTAAGCATCATAGCCCTTACACCGTTGTTCACTTGGACTTGAAGATGCGGTACACGCTAAAATGTGTAGATAAAAGGTGCCCATGGGTTGTGCGTGCAAGACCTTTTAAAAAAGGGCCCTCTTGGCACATAACAAGTTGTGTAGCCACTCACATGTGCTGGGGGGGGGGGGGGCGAAGCTTGATGGCAAGGATGCGCAGCTGGACCACCGTCAACTCACATCCGAGTTCATTGCATACAAGCTCTCGGCGGAGATATCATCACTTCCTACCATGAGCATTAGGTCCGTGCAAGATACGGTGAAATCCCTCTTTGACTACGACGTCAAGTATGGGAAGGCATGGAAGGCCAAACAAGCCGCATTCAAGATGTTGTATGGTGATTTGGAGGAAGCATACAACCGAGTCCCTAGGTTGTTGTTAGCGATGGCCGCTACTAACCCGGGCATGGTTCATGTGGTGGAGACTTATAGTACCAAAATGACATTGCATGACGGTAAAAGAGTGAGGGTATTTCACCGTGAATTTTGGTCATTCGAGCAATGCACGTGGGCATTCGAACATTGTAGGACGGTCATCGCCGTCGATGGTACCTTCTTGACCGGGCAGTACAAGGGCACACTATTGGTGGCAATAGCAAATGATGCGAGCAACCGTTTAGTACCATTGACTTTTGCATTGGTAGAGGTTGAGAACAATGATAATTGGGAATAGTTTTTCCATATATTGAGGACGAGGGTCATACCACCCTCAAAGGAAGTGTGTGTTATCTCGGATCGTCATCAAGGAATTCTCAATGCGGTGGAGCTTGACATTCCCGGGCGTGCTCCCGTGCACCACCGATGGTGCATGAGGCATTTTTGTGCAAACTTCTACCGGGCATGCAAGAACAAAGAGTTGTCTGAGCTTCTTCAAGAGTGTTTCCTCGCTTACTCCGAGCGCCGCTTCGCAAACCTATACAACAGCTTGCTGAAGCACAAAGAGCTCAATGCGGGTGGTTTTGAGTTTCTTCAGAGGCACCTTATATTTAACTCAAAGTGGGCACAAGCTTATGATGAGGATGGGAGGAGATATGATCAAATGACAAGCAACATGGCTGAGTGCTTCAACAATGTGCTGAAGGGTGTCCGTGCATTGCGCGTGACGGAAATAATTCAATACACATTTGAGAAGTTAAATGTCTATTTCCAGAACTACACCGAAGAAACGGAGAAGGAAATTGGTAGGAACTACGAGTTCCCAACGAAGGTTGAAGAGTTCATGGAATTTCAGATGAGGAAGGCGGACTCCCAAACGGCTACATGTTATGACAATGTTTAGTGGGTTTATCAAGTGAATGAGCCGGGTGGCACCACACAAGGTGGTGTCCAACACGGAGGCCGGGCTTTCCGTGTGTCCCTAAAGACATGTGAATGCACATGTAGGATGCCATCTTTGCTTCATTTGGCTTGCTCCCACTTGCTCACAACAGCACGCACTAGACGTGTGGACTATAATCACCCGCTCACCGTTCGGGAGTCCGAGTTCTCCATCGAAGGCACAAAAAGGACATGGGCTCCAAGGTTTTCTCCCTACTTGGACCAATCACAATGGCCGGAGTACCATGGAGTGCAAGTTTGGCCAGATCCGGAATGGAAGGTTGTGAAACATGGAAGAAGAAACACAAAGAGGTATCACAGAGATATGGATAGATGGGGTCATTCGGGAAACAAATTATTCCAAGAGGCTCGCGAGCCAAATAATTGTGGATCATGCAATAGTAAGGGGCACAATAGAAGAAAATGTACAAACGGCAAGAAGTCAAAGGGCAATGATGCTAGCACAAACCAACAAGCTTCAAATCAACCTCCAAGCGAACAACGTCCTAGCCAACAAACTCCAAACCATGAAATTCCAAGCCAACAAGCTCCTTCGCAACAAGGTCCAAGCCAACAAGCTCCAAGCCAACAAGCCCGAAGGCAACAAGCTCCAAGGCATCAAGCTCCAAGGCAACTAGCTCCAAGGCATCAAGCTCCAAGGCATCAATAAAAATGGCGACAACCTCCAAGGCAACCAAGGATTCATGTAGGGCTTACTAGAGGTCGCCATGGTGGACGTCGGGGTGGTAGTATGCTAGGATACCTAGCGGGGCCTTTTCCGTATGTGTCTTCAATATATTAATTTTACTGTACTTTCTATTTTCCATTTTCGTGAGTCACTTTGGTTTTTGAAATTTTGTTTTCAGGTATGACAACTCAACACATCAAGGGGAAGGCAGCGTGGGAGGGCAATGACAAGGAGGTGTCCGTTTGGTAGGAGGATGTGAGGATGGTGCGGAAGAGGGAGAAGGAGAAGGAAGAAGTTGCGAGGAAGGAGAAGGAGGAGCACGACAAGAAGATGGCCGACCCTGCTGATACGTCTCCGACGTATCGATAATTTCTTATGTTCCATGCCACATTATTGATGATATCTACATGTTTTATGCATACTTTATGTCGTATTTATGCATTTTCCGGCACTAACCTATTAACGAGATGCCGAAGAGCCGATTCTTGTTTTATGCTGTTTTTGGTTTCAGAAATCCTAGTAAGGAAATATTCTCGGAATTGGACGAAATCAACGCCCAGGGGCCTATTTTGCCACGAAGCTTCCAGAAGTCCGAGGGAGAGTCGAAGTGGGGCCACGAGGTGGCGACACACGAGGGCGGCGCGGCCCAAGCCCTGGCCGCGCCGGCCTATTGTGTGGGCCCCTCGTGACGCCCCTTTACATGCCCTTCCGCCTACATATAGTCTTCGTCGCGAAACCCCCAGTACCGAGAGCCACGATACGGAAAACCTTCCAGAGGCGCCGCCGCCGCCAATCCCATCTCGGGGGATTCGGAGATCGCCTCCGGCACCTCGCCGGAGAGGGGAATCATCTCTCGGAGGACTCTTCACCGCCATGGTCACCTCCGGAGTGATGAGTGAGTAGTTCACCCCTGGACTATGGGTCCATAGCAGTAGCTAGATGGTCGTCTTCTCCTTATGTGCTTCATTGTCGGATCTTGTGAGCTGCCTAACATGATCAAGATCATCTATCTGTAATGCTATATGTTGTATTTGTCGGCATCCGATGGATAGAGAATACTATGTTATGTTGATTATCAATCTATTACCTATGTGTTGTTTATGATCTTGCATGCTCTCCGTTATTAGTAGAGGCTCTGGCCAAGTTTTTACTCTTAACTCCAAGAGGGAGTATTTATGCTCGATAGTGGGTTCATGCCTCCATTAAATCTGGGACAGTGACAGAAAGTTCTAAGGTTGTGGATGTATTGTTGAAAGGACACGAATGTCGCCTAGAGGGGGTGAATAGGCGATTTAAAACTTTTACGAGATGAGCTTAACAAATGCGGAATAAAACTAGTGTTTACTTTGTCAAGCCCAAAGCCTATATACTATGGTTCACCTATGTGCACCAACAACTTATTCTAAGCAAGAGTTCACCTATGTGCACCAACAACTTATGCTAAGCAATAAAAGCAAGTATGTGATAGCAAGATATATATAACTTCAAGCACGATGGCTATCACAAGGTAAAGTGCATAAGTAAAGAGCTCGGGTATAGAGATAACCGAGGCACGCGGGAGACGATGATTTATCCCGGAGTTCACACTCTTGCGAGTGCTAATCTCCGGTGGAGAGGTGCGGTTGATTAGTGCTCCCGAACGCCACAAGAGGCTCACCTTGAGGTGTGTGGTTGCTCGATGCACACCAACGCCACAAAGGCCTCACCCCAAGATGCGGTACTCACACCACACACCGAACGCCACGAAGGCGCCTGACCTAAATCTCCGGTGACCCTCGCCACAAAGGCCTAGGTCACGGTTCCACTAAGGGATTTCCTTCGAGGCGGAAACCGGGCCTTACACAAAGATTGGGGCACACATCCACAACTTAATTGGAGGCTCCCAACAAATCGCCACAAAGGCCTAGAATCCGTCTAGGGTTCCAAGAACCCAAGAGTAACAACCTTCTTGCTTTCACCACCACGAATCACCGTGGAGAACTCAAACCGATGCACCAAATGCAATGGCAAGAACACCACAAAGATGCTCAAGTCCTTCTCTCACAAATTCCAACAAAGCTACAAAAGCTATTGGGGGAATAAGAGAGGACGAACAAAGAGGAGAACACAAAATTCTCCAAGATCTAGATCCCAAAGATTCACTCACAAAGAGATTATTTGGTTTGGTCAAAGTGTAGATCTAGATCCCCTCAATCTTTCTCTCAAATAGATGCAAGAATCATGGCAAGGGGAGATAGATCTCAAGCTTCAAAATGTCAACAACAATGGAGGAGAGAGGCTTGAGAGAGAGGAGGAAGAAGCGGTCCAAAAGGTGAGAGAGAGTGGGCTTAAAAAGGAGGCCCCAATTTTTCTGCCCGTTGGAGGCTGCAGCCCGCGAGGGAGAAGGGACCGGTAGTACCGGCCCTTGGTGGCCGGTACTACCGGCCAGTGTTGGCAGGAGGTGGCGGAGGGTGAGCTGCGGGCTGGGAGGGGGAGGCCGGAGCCTCCGGCCATGGTACCGGCCGGGGTACCGCCGAACCTCCCCACAGCCCTGGAACGTCTCTGCGAGGCTTGGCGCCTAAGCGGTACCGCGGGCGGTACCTAGCCCGGAGGCTCCGGCCATGGTGAGGCCGGTGGTACCGCCCGTGCCTCCGGCGGCTATCCCTCCTCCCCTTTTTCCTTTCTTTGACTTTTCTTTCTTTTAAACCCAAATATAAAATGCAAATATCTTGAGATTGGAGAAACCAAACGAGATGAAACCAATTTTGTTGGAAAGAGGTCGACAAGAGATATCCCTACAAAATATGGAAACTAGTTGGGGGAGATTTTCTATTAATTTTAGAGGTGCAACACCTCAACATGAGAAACCGAGAAAAACACCAAACTCGAAAACGCAACAAGAGATCTATGCAAAATCCGTTTTCGATGAACTAGAGCTTGTCATGAGAATAAGTACAAGCTCCAAAACATCACATGGATAAGATCCAGATAACAACCAAGAAAGATGATGCAAGGATGCAAAGGTTTGAGCTCTCTCCGAACGATACGATCGAGTTACTCACTCGAGAGCCCTCTTGATAGTACGACAACTAAACTATAAACCGGTCTCCAACTACACTATGAGACCGGTGAGAAAGAAACCCTATCAAGAGCAAACCTTATACTTGCGCATTCCAGTTGAGCTCGATGACGACGATCTTGACCTCAACAAGATGGAACGCCTTTCTTGCTTGTGTTTGCTTGACGAAGTCTTGTGGATTGCTCCCCCATAATCCACCATGGGAGAGCATCTTCTTCGGCGCATCTTCACATAACCATGACCACCATGTGGATTACTCCCCCATAATCCACCATGGGAGAGCTTCTTCTTCGGCGCATCTTCACATATCCATGATCACCATATGGATGGCAAGACTCAAGCAAAGGACCTCTTCGAGATGGCTCATCTTGAACTTGCACTTCATTTCTCCATGGAAAGCTTCAAGCTTATGAACTCTTCGAGTTGGCTCATTGATACGTCTCCGACGTATCGATAATTTCTTATGTTCCATGCCACATTATTGATGATATCTACATGTTTTATGCACACTTTATGTCATATTCGTGCATTTTCTGGAACTAACCTATTAACAAGATGCCGAAGAGCCGATTCTTGTTTTACGCTGTTTTTGGTTTCAGAAATCCTAGTAACGAAATATTCTCGGAATTGGACGAAATCAACACCCAGGGTCCTATTTTGCCACGAAGCTTCGAGAAGACCGAAAGGGATACGAAGTGGGGCGACGAGGCGCCGCAACCATAGGGCCGCGCGGCCAGAGGGGGGCCCGCGCCGCCCTATGGTGTGGGCCCCTCGTCAGCCCTCCGACTCTGCCCTTCCGCCTACTTATAGCCTCCATCGCGAAACCCCCGATACGAAGAACCACGATACGGAAAACCTTACAGAGACGCCGCCACCGCCAATCCCATCTCAAGGGATTCTGGAGATCTCCTCCGGCACCCTGCCGGAGAGGGGATTCATCTCCCGGAGGACTTTTCACCGCCATGGTCGCCTCCGGAGTGATGAGTGAGTAGTTCACCCCTGGACTATGGGTCCATAGCAGTAGCTAGATGGTTGTCTTCTCCTCATTGTGCTTCATTGTTGGATCTTGTGAGCTTCCTAACATGATCAAGATCATCTATCTGTAATGCTATATGTTGTGTTTGTCGGGATCCGATGCATAGAGAATACCATGTTATGTTAATTATCAAGTTATTACCTATGTGTTGTTTATGATCTTGCATGCTCTCCGTTATTAGTAGAGGCTCTGGCCAAGTTGATGCTAGTAACTCCAAGAGGGAGTATTTATGCTCGATAGTGGGTTCATGCCTACACCGATACCAGGACGATGACGGAAAGTTCTAAGGTTGTGTTGTGCTGTTGCCACTAGGGATAAAACATTGATGCTATGTCTAAGGATGTAGTTGTTGATTACATTACGCACCATACTTAATGCAATTGTCTCGTTGCTTTGCAACTTAATACTGGAAGGGGTTCGGATGATAACTCGAAGGTGGACTTTTTAGGCATAGATGCGGTTGGATGGCGGTCTATGTACTTTGTCGTAATGCCCAATTAAATCTCACTTGTACTTATCATGACATGTATGTGCATTGTTATGCCCTCTCTATTTGTTAATTGCCCGATTGTAATTTGTTCACCCAACATGCTTTTATCTTATGGGAGAGACACCTCTAGTGAACTGTGGACCCCGGTCCATTCTTTTATACTGAAATACAAATCTGCTGCAATACTTGTTTTTACTGTTTTCTCTCGCAAACAATCATCTTCCACACAATACGGTTAATCCTTTGTTACAACAAGCCGGTGAGATTGACAACCTCACTTGTTTCGTTGGGGCAAAGTACTTTGGTTGTGTTGTGCAGGTTCCACGTTGGCGCCGGAATCTCCGGTGTTGCGCCGCACTACATCTCGCCGCCATCAACCTTCAACGTGCTTCTTGGCTCCTCCTGGTTCGATAAACCTTGGTTTCTTTACGAGGGAAAACTTGCTGCTGTGCGCATCATACCTTCCTCTTGGGGTTCCCAACGAACGTGTGAATTACACGCCATCAAGCATATTTTCTGGCGCCGTTGCCGGGGAGATCAAGACACGCTGCAAGGGGAGTCTCCACTTCTCAACCTATTTACTTTGTTTTTGTCTTGCTTTATTTTATTTACTACTTTGTTTGCTGCACTTATATCGAAACACAAAAAATTAGTTGCTAGTTTTACTTTATTTACTGTCTTGCACTCTATATTAAAAACACAAAAAAAATTATTAGTTACTTGCATTTATTTTATTTGATTCATCATGTTTCCTTTTAATTTTACCACAAAAGACATACCGGTAGGACGCGGGTCTATAATTGGGAGAAACAATATAGAAGAATTTTTCAGTCATGTTAGTACCGTTGAAGATTTTGAAGATAGACACTTGGTAGAACTTGCTCCTACTTATGAAATTGTTGCTGCTGCTTTAGTTCGCATGTTGGAAACTAAATTTGTTAATCTCAATCCTATAATCCAACATATGTTTCTCACACTCGGTGATATGGAAGAGGGGGAAAAGAAATTTTTTGTTTTAGAAACCCTTCTTAGAGAATTTGGTGGTCTAGCAAGAGAGGCTAGAAAGGTCCTTGCTAAATTTAATATGCTTGGTTCTCATACTAAATTTGTTGGTCTCCTTGAAAAAATGGACATGGATAGAATAAGGTACACTAATAATATTAATGATGGTGGGGAGATCAAAGCACCAATACCATGTAAACTACTAGCTATGAATGATGCACTAGAAAATAACTATGCTTGGCTTGTTCCTGAAAATTTGTTCGATGAGAGTAGCAAGCCCAAGACTAATGAAAAGGGAGACGCTGAAACTTATGTATCCAATATACTATGCATGGTTGAGAAAACTCCAAACCCCGCTGTAGATGCACCACCCTTTGATAATACTTGATATACACTTTCTGCGCCTAGCTGAAAGGCGTTAAAGAAAAGCGATTATGGGAGACAACCCATGTTTTTACTACAGTATTTTTTTTATATTTGAGTCTTGGAAGTTTTTTACTACTGTAGAAACCTCTCCTTATCTTAGTTTTATGTTTTGTTGTGCCAAGTAAAGTCTTTGATAGTAAAGCAAATACTAGATTTGGATTACTGCGCAGAAACAGATTTCTTTTACGTCACGAATCTGGGTCTAATTCTCTGTAGGTAACTCAGAAAATTAAGCCAATTTACGTGAGTGATCCTCAGATATGTACGCAACTTTCATTCAATTTGGGCATTTTCATTTGAGCAAGTATGGTGCCCTAATAAAATCCATCTTTACGGACTGTTCTGTTTTGACAGATTCTGCCTTTTATTTCGCATTGCCTCTTTTGCTATGTTGGATGAATTTCTTTGATCCATTAATGTCCAGTAGCTTTATGCAATGTCCAGAAGTGTTAAGAATGATTGTGTCACCTCTGAACATGTTAATTTTTATGGTGCACTAACCCTCTAATGAGTTGTTTCGAGTTTGGTGTGGAGGAAGTTTTCAAGGATCAAGAGAGGAGTATGATACAATATGATCAAGGAGAGTGAAAGCTCTAAGCTTGGGGATGCCCCGGTGGTTCACCCTCGCATATTCTAAGAAGACTCAAGCGTCTAAGCTTGGGGATGCCCAAGGCATCCCCTTCTTCATCGACAACAATATCGGGTTCCTCCCCTGAAACTATATTTTTATTCCGTCACATCTTATGTACTTTGCTTGGAGCGTCGGTTTGTTTTTGTTTTTGTTTTGTTTGAATAAAATGGATCCTAGCATTCACTTTGTGGGAGAGAGACACGCTCCGCTGTAGCATATGGACAAGTATGTCCTTAGGCTCTACTCATAGTATTCATGGCGAAGTTTCTTCTTCGTTAAATTGTTATATGGTTGGAATTGGAAAATACTACATGTAGTAACTCTAAAATGTCTTGAATAATTTGATA
>NC_061514.1:79226835-79255904 GCF_022539505.1 Lolium rigidum | reverse complement strand
ACACAATGGGGCGCGGCCCGGGCCACCGCCGCGCCACCTCTGTCATCTGTGGCCCTGTGGCCCTCTCTCGCCGGCTCTCGGGTGTTCTGGAAGCTTCGTGGAATTCTAAGATGCTGGGCGTTGATTTCGTCCGATTCCGACAATATTTCCTTACTAGGATTTCTGAAACCAAAAACAGCAGAAAACAGGAACTGGCCCTTCGGCATCTCGTCAATAGGTTACTTCCGGAAAACGCATAATAATGACATATAATGTGAATAAAACATGTAAGTATCATCATCAAAAGTAGCATGGAACATAAGAAATTATAGATACGTTTGGGACGTATCAGTGGTGGTAATAGTCCAAACTTTAGCTATATTATTCTCTTTAGCTAGTTTTTCGTTTTCTTCTCTTTCCCACCTAGCATGCAATTCAGCCATCAATCTAATATTCTCATTAATTCGAACTTGGATGGCATTTGCTGTATTAACAATTTTATTACCAATATCCTTATTAGGCATAACTTTCAATTTTAAAAGATCAACATCAGAGGCAAGTCTATCAACCTTAGAAGCAAGAATATCAATTTTATCAAGCTTTTCTTCAACAGATTTGTTAAAAGCAGTTTGTGTACTAATAAATTCTTTAAGCATAGCTTCAAGACCAGGGGGTACACTTCTATTATTGTTGTAAGAATTTCCATAAGAGTTACTATAACCATTACCATTAGCAGAAGGATATGGCCTATATTTGTTACCAGAATTATTCATATAAGCATTGTTGTTGAAATTATTATTTTTAATGAAATTCACATCAACATGTTCTTCTTGGGCAACCAATGAAGCTAAAAGAACATTATTAGGATCAACATTAGATCTACCATTCACAAGCATAGACATAATAGCATCAATCTTATCACTCAAGGAGGAGGTTTCTTCAACAGAATTTACCTTCTTACCTTGTGGAGCTCTTTCCGTGTGCCATTCAGAGTAATTTATCATCATATCATCAAGAAGTTTTGTTGCCGCCCCCAAAGTGATGGATATAAAGGTACCTCCACCAGCTGAATCCAATAGGTTCCGCGAAGAAAAATTCAATCCTGCATAAAAGGTTTCGATGATCATCCAAGTAGTTAGTCCATGGGTAGGGCAATTCTTCACCAAAGATTTCATTCTCTCCCATGCTTGAGCAACATGTTCATTATCTAATTTCTTGAAATTCATTATGCTACTTCTCAAAGATATAATTTTAGCGGGAGGATAATATCTACCAATAAAAGCATCCTTACATTTAGTCCATGAATCAATACTATTTCTAGGTAGAGATAGCAACCAATCTGTAGCTCTTCCTCTTAAGGAGAAAGGAAACAATTTAAATTTTATAATGTCACCATCTACATCCTTATACTTTTGAATTTCACATAGTTCAACAAAATTATTAAGATGGGCAGCAGCATCATCAGAACTAACACCAGAAAATTGCTCTCTCATAACAAGATTCGATAAAGCAAGTTTAATTTCAAAGAATTCTGCTTGTAGTAGCAGGTGGAGCAATAGGTGTGCATAAGAAATCATTATTATTTGTGCTAGTGAAGTCACACAACTTAGTATTCTCAACAGTACCCATTTTAGCAGTAGTAAATAAAGCAAACTAAATAAAGTAAATGCAAGTAACTAATTTTTTTTGTGTTTTTGATATAGAGAACAAGACAGTAAATAAAGTAAAACTAGCAACTAATTTTTTTGTGTTTTTGATATAGAGAACAAGCAAAGCAGTAAATAGAATAAAGTAAAGCAAGACAAACAAAGTAAAGAGATTGGATGTGGGAGACTCCCCTTGCAGCGTGTCTTGATCTCCCCGGCAACGGCGCCAGAAAATCTACTTGATGCGTGCAGTTGACACACGTCCGTTAAGAACCCCAAGAGGAAGGTGTGATGCGTACAACAGTAAGTTTTCCCTCAGTAAGAAACCAAGGTTTATCGAACCAGTAGGAGTCAAGAAGCACGTTGAAGGTTGATGGTGGCGGAGTGTAGTGCGGCGCAACACCAGGGATTCCGGCGCCAACGTGGAACCTGCACAACACAATCAAAGTACTTTGCCCCAACGTAACAGTGAGGTTGTCAATCTCACCGGCTTGCTGTAAACAAAGGATTAGATGTATAGTGTGGATGATGATGATTGTTTGCGAAGAACAGTAAAGAACAATTGCAGTAGATTGTATTTCAGATGTAATGAATAGGACCGGGGTCCACAGTTCACTACTGGTGTCTCTCCCATAAGATAAACAGATGTTGGGTGAACAAATTACAGTTGGGCAATTGACAAATAAAGAAGGCATAACAATGCACATACATATACATAATGACTACTATGAGATTTAATCAGGGCATTACGACAAAGTACATAGACCGCTATCCAGCATGCATCTATGCCTAAAAAGTCCACCTTCAGGTTATCATCCGAACCCCTTCCGGTATTAAGTTGCAAACAACAGACAATTGCATTAAGTATGGTGCGTAATGTAATCAACACAAATATCCTTAGACAAAGCATCGATGTTTTATCCCTAGTGGCAACAGCACATCCACAACCTTAGAGGTTGTTGTCACTGTCCCAGATTCAATGGAGGCATGAACCCACTATCGAGCATAAATACTCCCTCTTGGACTCACAAGTATCAACTTGGCCAGAGCCTCTACTAGCAGCGGAGAGCATGCAAGAACATAAACAACATATATGATAGATTGATAATCATCTTGACATAGTATTCAATATTCATCGGATCCCAACAAACACAACATGTAGCATTACAAATAGATGATCTTGATCATGATAGGCAGCTCACAAGATCTAACATGATAGCACAATGAGGACAAGACAACCATCAAGCTACTGCTATGGACCCATAGTCCAGGGGTGGACTACTCACACATCGATCCGGAGGCGATCATGGCGATGAATAGACCTCCGGGAGATGATTCCCCTCTCCGGCAGGGTGCCGGAGGCGATCTCCTGAATCCCCCGAGATGGGATTGGCTGCGACGGCGTCTCTGGAAGGTTTTCCGTATCGTGGCTCTCGGTACTAGGGGTTTCGCGACAAAGACTTTAAGTAGGCGGAAGGGCAGAGTCGGGAGAGTCACGAGGGGCCCACACGCTAGGCCGGCGCGACCAGGGCTTGGGCCACGCCGCCCTAGTGTGTCGCCACCTCGTGGCCCCACTTCGTTTCCTCTTCGGACTTCTGGAAGCTTCGTGGAAAAATAGGACCCTGGGCGTTGATTTCGTCCAATTCCGAGAATATTTCCTTTGTAGGATTTCTGAAACCAAAAACAGCAAAAAACAGCAACTGGCTCTTCGACATCTCGTCATAGTTTATTGCCGGAAAATGCATAATAATGACATATAATGTGTATAAAACATGTGAGTATCATTATAAAAGTAGCATGGAACATAAGAAATTATAGATACGTTTGAGACGTATCACGGGCAAACACGACGTTGAGAAGCTGCGGTGGCGGCGTTGCGTAACTTCATGGGCAGTGTGGCCCCAAACCTCGGAGGCGCGGAAACGAGTGGTGATACGGATGAAAGTCCAGCCTAACTTGTTGGCCGGCGGCGACGGCGCCCCGCGGGTGTCGTGCCCCTCCTTGGAGGCGTCACGGAGTGTCGATGTCTCTTGCGCTCTCGCTTGGTTTGGTAGCTGTCTCCGGGTGAAAGCCTAGATCCTTCGGATTGGCGCGATGGCGGCGTCCTCGACGTCGTCCCTCTGTTGGGAGTTTCGCGTTTGGAGACACGGCTTTGGAGGTCCGTTGCGTTTCCTCCGGTGCTCGCCGTTCTCCGAGGTTTTTTTTTTGCAGGGGCGCTATGCACGCCACAGCTGGCAAGTCCAAGACGATACCTTCTCGGGGCCGTCCGAGTTCCGCCATCTTCTCTTTGGATGGTGCGTTGACAAGGAGAGTCCTTTTGGAGTTGTTGTTCTTCGGATGCGTCTAGCGTCGGTCGAGACGCGGTTCTGTTGCATAGCTTAGGACATGCTTTTTCTTGTTGTGTTTGTTTTGTTGATGGTGGCTGTCTACGGACTAGCCTGTGTGGAGTTCGTGCTACATGTGGTAACCTCTTGTATTCAATCCTCTGCCTTCTATAAAGATAAGGTACGTCTTTGACGTACTCAAAAAAAAAAGTTCTAGCTGTATCTCTCGAGTAGCAGCCAGGAGATGTCGGGCAGGCCGTAACGTACGAGATGGTGGGTAAACACACACTTACGCGCGAGGTTGGATTAATGTACGATCTGGTGCGTTCATATTTTCATCCGACGGTTAAGTACTGATACTTAATTTGATGCCCCACCATCGACACACTAATCCTACGAACTTAGCAAGAACGCGCTGGACAAGGCAGTTTGGAGTCGACGACACCCAATCTCTGGGAGCGCGGCCGAAGAGCTTGATGAAGCGGTGGCTCCAGGTCGTTCTAGACGCCGTCATGGGAGGTGGCTCGCCTCTGGTTGATCGCCATCAGATGCGATCGTAAGTGCCCCTGTACGCCTGTGTCCAGGACTCGTCTGTGAACAGGTAACTAACCCCAATTAAATCTTTGAATTAATCTTGCCGGTCCGTTACTTTCGTTTCCCACATAATCTCTTTCTGCTCTGCTCATACACTGATGCACCGGCTCACGGTATTACGCTGGCATATTGATACATCATGTGGGCCGTTTTATCCCCACAAGTTATTTCCCTCACTGTATTAGGTTGTTCGGTTGAATGTCTCGATTCTAGATCCTCCTAGTACTATCTTTCTACTTCACCATGAGGGTATTCTGCAGGATTGTTGATTCTTTTCTTTCATGCCTTCTGTATACATATGAAGAAAGTTGTTTTGGAAGTAAAATGAAGAAAGTTCGGCAGCAATGCGCAGGAATTATCTAGTTTCTGTAATGCATAAAGGCAGAGTTCCTGCCATTCTTGTAAAAAGAATATCATAATTCACAAATTGACGAAAGATACGGTGCTGAATTAACAAGAAGAAACCTTATTTGCTCACACGAAAATAGAACTACTACAAGAACTCATGGAGAATATGTATAATTTCATGTCATGGATAGAGTTCGATAATTGTACGAATTCCCATCGTTGATGTAATCTTGTAGTCGGTGAACCCAGCATTATAAAAAAGATCTTCCTCCACTCCTGCTCATCTTGCTCAATCCCGTCCACACACATCATGAATCCGTAAGCAAAACCTTGGTCTCCATGGCCTATGTCTTAATCGACTGAGATTTTCTTAAGTCTTAGTCAATTTAGAAAAGTGTAATTGTAGTTCAAAGAAAATTGCAACTCGGTTTATTTGCAATTTTGTGGTAGAAAAGTGCAACTAAAGAATCTTAGTTGACCGAGACATAGCAAATCCGCAATAATTATCACCTAATCATCCTTTGGTGGTGTGGAGTTGGTGAAATCGTCGAGTATGGGCGCCGCGGGCACTACCCTCCGCCAGCGGCCTCACATAAATTTTTTTTTTTGAGATAACAACTGATGGAATTTATTGGCGAAACAGATTACAAACGACTCCAAAAATAAAGGAAAATACAATATGACCTTACACCATACTTCCAGATCCCACTCAAACCCATCGTCCTCATCGTCACCAGACAAGTACGGAGACCGGATCTAGAGGCAGCGCATCTTGCAACACCATCGTATCACCGTCGCTGTCGTCGCCACACTGGGCATTGAACACCGAAGGAGTGCCCACCCTGAAGGGTGGAAGCTAATAATCTTTTCCAAACCATCGGGCAGGCAGGAGATGGAGAAGAGCTAGCAGTACCTCCAGACGAAGATCCACCATCTGGCAGGTTCAAGCATCGACACTTCAAGCTGCCTCTTCCCCTCACCACCAAGGCCGGCCGGAGGAAGCTACAAGACGCTGCAGCCGCAGACCACCAGAAGAGCACACACGACCCTAAAAAGGAGGACGGTGGTGCCATCCCCTTCCTCTCCCTCGCCACCACAGCCGACCGAGGGGAAGACAACAACATCGACACTCCTCCGAATCTAGAATAGACTCCACAAACCCCACGGCAGAGTCAAAGATCGACCCGGGGAGATCACCCTCCCCAGATCCACAGATCTGAGAGGAAACCTGGCCAGCAGCTCGCCGGCGCCGCCACAAGTGGCCTTGTCGAGATGGGGATCGAGCTCCAACCCTCTTATTCCGATGCGACGCCGCCTCAACCATCTCGACGATGTCCCCCAAAAACCTAGACGAAACCAAACCGAGCCGCTACCCGGCGCAGCAGGAGAGGATCCCCTGCCGCCGCCACGTCATCGGGGCTTTGCCCGGCGGCGGCGGCAGGAGGAGGAGGGTGTTGGGGGCTAGGGTTAGGGGGTAGCGGGGAGATGGGTACTCCTGCTAGGAGTCCGAGCCAAAAGGTTGTGGTGGATCAGTGCACGTACGTTTGATTTATGTTTCTTTTATCTCTCCAGTTGTTACAACCTGAGATCAAAATCCCAACAATTTTCTTCTAGAGGATTCCTAGAAGGGCGGAGGGAGCCGTTTCCCAGAGAATTTTCCCATCCTTCCAAGACTTTTTACCTCCCAGAAGATCCGGCGGCTGAAAATAGCAGTATCGAACGGAAAATAAGGGCATGAGAAACTCAATGCGCCGGGTAAAACCCTCCACATGGCAAAAGAAAAAAAAAACTATACATGCAAACCGCATGCACGGGTCTTCTACTAACAAACGAACTCATGTACATGCAAGATACTCCTCGACTCCATCGCAAGCAGTTAGTCACGTTGTTCATATCTTCTTCTCCCTCCTCATTCCCTTTCTTCCAGGAGACGGTGAGGCAGGGATCCCATCGACAGGAAACCATATTCTTCTGATTCCCTGCTATCGACGCAGGTTCACCGGTTCGTCGATTTCCTACGATCTCGCACTGATAACACAAAGGTTCTGGTTCTTTCTACTCCGTAATCTCTTTTCTATTTTGATTTTGGTTCTGGTTCTGAGTAACAACCAGATTGTTTATTCCACTACTTTTCAGTTCAGTTCGATTCCCGTTTCAAAAAAAGTTCAGTTCGATATAAATCATCGCTGTGCAACAGCCACCCTTTCTGCATATCAGGAGTGGCTCACACATAAGATCTCCATCAAGATATGATCAATAATTCCTTGCAACTGTTGGGAAAATGGTTAATTGAAATCATGTTCCTCTTTTCTTTGCTATGTTAACTTTATGTATACCCACAAATCGAGAATGGCAGCTACGTGATGGAACTAGGAAATAGAGTTTATGACATGGTAAATCATCTTGAGTTAATATTTTCAGGATATTCACACCTCAACTGTCACTCTGTTTAGAACAAACTACTCTATAAAACGATAACAGTCCATGTGAAACAGAGTTTCCTTTTTAGAAGAACTGATCCTGAGTTAAACCCTGATCACAAAGTGAACTTAATACAGCAAATACAATGTTTTTTTCTTTGCAAAAGATATCTTTTTTACTTCAGCAGAGAGAATTGTGCAAATGTACCTAAGTACTCCCTCCGTCCCACTATATAAGAAGTTATTACAACCAATATAATTTATATATGAAGTTATTACAACCAATGTTTGTGCAAATATAATTGGTTATAATAACATCTTATTATAAACATTAAATCAAGACAGACACAATGCTACCATTTACTCCATGAGTAAACTGTGACTTGTGACTTTTGCATCGTAAACTTCATATCTTCTATCTTAGAACAGTATGTTGATTGTCGACAAGGGAGACAATAAGAAGCTAATAACTAACCATCTCAAAATGTAGGGCATATATTCACACATTGGTATTATTCACTGGAAGATCACAGGATATTGTATACACCCAATTTGGTATGGCGTCGATTTTACATACGTGCATCTCATGTTATCAGGGATTGGGCTTTCTGAGACGGCTCATGTGTCTTCACTCAATATGGCCAGCCAAACAACTTTCCCCATTGGTGTTGTACACTGTGTCTTGTCTGCATAGGAAACAAAAGCATGCTTGACGCTATGCCTCATTAAGGGTAGGGAACCATACCTCGTCAATGTCTGTATGGCAGCTGGGATGGAGATATGAGTTAGGCACGTGAAAGGGAAGCATCCACACCCAAAAACATGGGGAAAACAAATAATGCTACATAGGACCAAAGTCACCAAATTAATGGATCGGCAGTTATGCAAGAGCTTATTCCTACATTGCTATATGTAGTCAAGTAGCTCAATTTCTGTCTTTTGATTTAGAGTCCTGTGTACAAAGTTTATTTTTTTCCTTATGGTAAAAAAAAGAAACACATCACTATCCTTATTTGGAAGGTTCTATGGGTGCGCATGACCGAATACCACCGATCCAGCAAACTTCAGGCAATAAAAGCACTGCTACACTTGCCGGCGGCACTTCGGAACTCAACACTCCGGCCAGATCGCGAGTCCAGGCCTCCGGTAGGTCTTCGTCTTCACCCAAGAGAGGCCCTAGGACCGTCGGCTTTATTCAGGTCTGGCCCCCACGCCGGCGACCATTCCAGGCTGGCCATGGTTGCCGCCAGAGACGCCGGCAGGGCACACCACCACAAGCCACCGACCAACGGGACGTCACCAGAGGAAAGGGCAGCACCGAGCACGGTTGCAGAACGCCGGTGAGATCAAGTCCACCGACAGATCACAACCTGGCCTGGTTGGGACTCACAGGCCCAGATCCAAGCCCAAAGGCCCAGATCGGATCCCGATCTTCCCCAGCCGCGGTCACCGCAACGACCGGCGGCGCGCCACCTTCGCCCCATGGACGCTCCGCAGAAGGGCCTCGGGCCACAGCCAAACCGGCCGCGCTGCCCATGCCCTATGCCGGCCTGAAGCACCGCAAAAGAGCACCTCCCCTGCCCTCCATCATTTCGACGGGACGGGCGCCACCGCTCCTTGAGATTCAAACAAACTATGCGTTAATCTATTTGTTACAACAGTACATACAAGATAGGTATGGTCTGATATCATTAGTATTTAATCAGTGCTACACTTGCAAAAAATCTTTACCATTCTTATGTGCTGAGGTGGGTAGCAACATGCATTAGGGATGGGAGACGTGATTCAAGGCATCTGGTATTTCTTTCACCTCATTGCTCACTCCACGTTACTAATTTAGCAGAATTTTGTAAGTTAAATAAATAGGATCACACTTATAGCGTCTACGAAAATTTGGCGGCAAACCAAGTGAGGACTCAGTCGTTCTGACTTGAGAAAAATTGGTGATGATATGATCAATCATAAACTTAATTTTTTGAGACTGACGAGTTTGCATAAAACTAAATATTTACGACCGTCAAAATACAGTTAAATTAGTCCACTGGGTCAACAAGACTAACTGTGCATAGGACATTCATGTTATATGAGGACAGACCTACTAAGCATGTCTGTGTACTGCAGTCCTCGAAGCCAAAGACCATCAAGCAGGCAAACATCAGCACGTCAAGCCAGCATTTCTTCCCTGCTTCTATGTTTGTTTGTTTTTTTTTTTGCATTGAGATGTGACACCAAACATGTCGTACAAACCAAGCACCCAAGTTGTTCGCCATGTATATATATGTAGCCCTATCTGTCCAGCTAGCTATAGCTAGTATTACTACAATCAATTCGATATACATATCATTTAGCATCGATCAGCGACCAATGTGCTCACTTGCTGCCGCGTACAACTTCAGCATAGTGTTCGATCGATTGATCAAGCTGCGGGAGAACATCAACATGTCGGTGGATGTCACCGGTGCGGAGAAGAAGAAAAAGCCGTTGATGGCGGAGGGGCTGCTGCTCGCTGCGAGCATGGTGCTGGTTCAGGCCTTCACCATAGGGGCCCTTCTCCTGTCCAAGGTCGCCTTCAACATCGGCATGGCGCCTTTCGTCCTCCTCGCCTACCGCAATCTCATTGGCTCCATTAGCGTGGCCCCCTTCGCCTTCTACTTCGAGAGGTACATACTATGGTCCACTACCTTAGCTACGTACTTCCTCTGTTTTTGCCGTACATTTTTTGGTCTGTGTAGTTTGACTTCCATAATTATTGTATTCAAATGACGTGGGATGTATTCTACTCTGTATATTTATTAGGTTTACGTTTACTTGACTTAAAATTGGCATGAGAGTTATATGCATTTGAGTTGACTCAAGTTGCACACATAGCACAAGGCCTGATGATGTTCAGCTGTAAATCTCTGCTCAGTTTTAGCAAAATGATGTTGTAACCTCTTGCCTGAACTTATTATTGTTTTGTATTTTGTGCAGGATCATCAAATTTCAATTACTACTTTTTTTTCCTTTTCTATGGCCCTACAGTACATTTCTTTCTTTTCTATCACCAGCCACCACCCGATTAAAATCCATGGCGTGGTAGCATCAATTAGGAGATGTTGTGAACACAACCGATTTGGAAGTATACATATCAATATTTATAAATTTCTAGATTGATGGTACCAAACTTACTTACTATAATTTTTATTAGAAAATAAGTTAGTAATGTCAAATCAAATTGAGAAGTGCGCCACCATTAATTTGCTCAAATGTTACACAAAAAATGGTGATTTTTTTTAGTAATTTTATATCGTTACGTGCTAATCCAGTATAATATCATCTAGTTGCCTGGAAGTTTAAACAACAATTTTTCTCTCAGGTTTTATGTCACCGGTGGAGGTTCTAAACATACTTAAGGTCAAATAGTAAAGAAAACATCGAACTGACGGCCAAACCTAGGCATTTGAATACGTTCAAAACACAGCTGGCAATAAGTAAAACTTATACTATAATTTATGTATATATTTAAATTACTCTTTTAGAATTGTAACAGTGGAAGTGTGAACACTACGTACTTGTTTTGTTCTTCTAATCAAATTGGCAGAACTGTTCCTTACTTTCTAAGGATAATTAATAGAAATAAAGTTCATATATCCACATGTGTCATCAAATAGAAAAGGAATGTTTCATATGTATCAACACAGAATCATGGCACTTATAATTTGATAAAGAACAAAAAAATGAGCAAGTTTGTCAAGTACGTCCATAGGTGTCATGCGATTTCAGCCCTGTCTCGGTTTTAGTAAGACATGTGGTAGACAAACATGGGAATCAGTGTTTTGTCTGCTATATATGTATGGCTGATGTATCAATCGGCCTTGTTGTTGATGTATAACTGTATACCAATTCGGAAAGAAAACATTGCTCTTGATCGCGCATACAGGAAATAGTATGCATTAGATAGAGCTTTCTTGTTGGGCATCAGTCACATTCCATTTCATCCTTACTTCCAGGGTGACGATTGACTGATCACTGCTCTGTGAATATGATGACGTAATGTCGTGTCTCAGCACAAATTCATCAAAATATACACTTTAGATGAAACTTGCTCGAACCAAACATACATATATCTATATATATTTTAATACCATATCTTTGGTACAATCAGGTACCGTTGACATACAAAATTTTGTGATACACCTACCTATGTGTGCAGAGAGATGATGAAAAAGGTGAACCTCAAGATATGGTGCTGGATCTCCGTCAACGCTTTGTTTGGGTCAGTTCTTTACTTTTTGCACAACCGTGATATTGTACATTAAGAAAAAAATCTAAGTTCCTGTGGTGATTTGATATCAGAATTGTGCTAGCAATGGGACTGCACTACTACGGTCTGCGCGCCACCAACGCTGGCTACACTGTCAATTTCCTTAATGTGATCCCCGTTGTCACCTTTATCATTGCTGTAATACTCCGGTATGTTACATATATAGTTACATATATATAGTGGTATTATTATTCTGCACATTGCCTAACCCTGTTTCATAATGGAACGAGTAGCTAACAGATACATCCATAGATCGAACTATCATGAACCTAATCTAATAGCATACACATATGTACTGACCACTAACCTGAATGACCACTAGACCATGTATGTTGGAATTGCAACTGCTTGCATTGATCTGACAGTCTGAAAACGCTGGTGCACAAACTTTATCAGACTGGAAAAGCTGAAGATCGCGACATGCCCGGGCAAGATGAAGGTTGTCGGCACCGTGAGTTGCGTGGGAGGGACGATGGTGATCAGCCTGTACAAAGGCAAACTGCTGCATCTGTGGCCTACACACCTGTTGAAATCGCAGCTGCAGGCGGTCGGCGGGGTCTCCTCCGTCCCTGACCACCACAACATGCTCATTGGCACACTCTTCCTAGCCGGGAGTTCCCTCAGCTACGCCTTTTGGTTCATCATACAGGTAGCTATAGTATATATCAAGCTTCCTGATTGATTCGTGATGCAGCATTAGTAGCTCTTGTGAATTGTGATGACATAGTTAGCTGAACCTTACCATGAGTTTCGTTAAACTAGCAATTTGAACTAATTAACCTGCACTCACTCAGGCACGAGTGTCCAAGGAGTTCCCCTCCAAGTACTTCTCGACAATGCTAGCCTGCGTTTCAGGGACCGTGCAGGCGATGGTGATTGGGGTGATACTGAACCACGATCCATCGGCATGGGCGGTCAAGTGGGATCTACAGCTGCTCACCGTCGTCTACTCGGTTAGTAACAAACCAGTACCAATTACATGTAATCAGACCTAATCTCATGCAGACTTTATGGCCACGTGCGTGCCATTCAGGGTGTGTTCAACACGGGAGTCACCTTTTGCTTGATCTCATGGGCTGTTGCTCGTCGCGGGCCCACCTACCCTTCCATGTTCAACTCCCTGGCACTTATAGTCACCATGATCCTCGATTCAGTGCTGCTTGGCACAGATTTCTCCGTGGGGAGGTGAGATTGAATGTTCTATCCTATGGTATCTCCGGACTAGTGATGGTCGTATCCAGCATAATCTTACTGCAGCAAATCTGTCAAACTGCTGATGGTGTCGTTACTGACGTATCTTGTTACCTGCCTGTGGTTCCAGTTTGCTAGGAGCCATCCTGATCATTGTAGGGCTGTATGCCTTCCTCTGGGGGAAAGGGAAAGAGGTACAAGAGCAGCGCAAGCAAATGAAGGCCGCGTCTAACGGAGACCAGAGCAAGGGCAGCGCAGCGGCGGGTAATGGAGTCGATAGCCTGCAGGTTGGGAAGCACGAGGTGCGGATTCACCTGGAAGTCAGCGAGCGAGCTAATTAGATATAAATACTTTCTTTCGCTAAACGAAATATATTAGTATGAAGATCTAACCACAGTACCTGAGATTGAATACTCACTCCATATGTTTCTCCACATATATTTATGCGTTATACAGACTCCTTTTGTTGACATAATGTGTGGTATGGGGCCATCGACCATGCATGCTACTCCCGGTACCATATTCCATATAGCACATTATTCCGAATTAACGATTTTCGTGTAAGCTGGATAGTACTATAAAAATAGAGACATACCTACATGAACGTTCCATGCTGCTCAGGACATCGGTAGAAAATTATTTTCTTTATAATGAATTTTATGTGATCATATTGTGTGACACTGAACCCTGCTAAAGATGAAGGACACTAAGAGCATGTCTAACAGGCCCGTATAACCCGCCCACCCCGTAAAATTCCGGCGGGACACGGGGCCGGAGCGAGTTTGGGCGTCTAGCAGGCCCCGTATCCGGGCCGGCCCGTTTCGGCGGAATACGGGGCCCAGGAAATCGGCCCCGTCGCCCCGTACTTATAGTGGGCGCAGGTGCGAGTGAGGGGTTAACCCCTCACTCGCAACCCTAGCTCCGCCGTGCGCCGCCGCCTCCTCCTCCCTGCCCCGGCGAGCAATTAGTCGCTCCCCGCGCCGCATTCCACCCCAGCATCCGGCATGGACGCCCGCCGCCGCAAGATGCCGCCTCGGCGGCGAGCGGATCGAAGCGATCCCGCTCGCCGGACAACGTGGAGGATGCGTGGCGGCGCCAATGCAAGAGATCCGCCGCCGGGAGCCGGCGTTTGGCTCCGCAGGTACGCCGGCGCCGCGTACGTCCCGCCGAAGCTCGTTGACTTCGCGGCGGGCGGGCGCCGGTACAACGAGGATCCGCCCATGAAGCCGATGAGCGGGCCCAAGTTCGACGAGTGGCGCGCCGGACCGGGAGCGCCGCCGCTGGGCGAAGGAGGCTTGGAGCAGCCGGGAGCACCGGCGCTGGAGGAGCTCCGCTCGCCGGCGATGAGGAGGAGGCCCCCGACTTGTTGAAGGAGCTACGACAGTTCCTCAAAGACGACGCCAAGAGGAAGAGGGCGGAGGAGGAAGAGGTGGCGGCGGCCATCGCCGCCGCGAAGGAGGCGGAGGCGGAGGCGGACTCGTACCTAGTCGACCTCCCCGAGTAGGATCGCGCATTCTGGATGTAGAATCGTTGATCCGTATGTATGATCCGTAGTATGATCAATGAAATTGAACTTCCCGGGGTTTTTATTTTTGAAAATACGGGGCGAAATACGGGGTCTGCTAGACGGAATGGCTCTTCCGTTAGCAACTTTTTGATACGGGGCGAAAAAGCGGCGGGATACGGGGCAGAAATATGAGGGGCCTGCTAGACATGCTCTAAGTGACTTATGTGTGGACACCGATCATAAGATCACTCTCTTTCTATGTTTGCCGTGAACAAAACCGGGATGAAATACTTTCAATACGTGATGCATGAAATCTCCCATTCAGTTCTCCCAATACTTCCCTGAATAGCTGTGAACAAAGATTAGTCTCCATATTCTCATATATTTGTTGCTCACTAACATAATTATTACCTTTCAATTAACATGATCAGCATGCATGAATCAACTGTCGTTTCTTGTGTGTATAAAAGGGATCACCCTTCACACGCTACTTTTTAATTCACAAAAATATACATGTGCTTGTGTTTTTAGCTTTACACATCACGTGTGACTTACATTTTGCATCTCAATGTTCCACCATGACTTAGGGAAAGAAACTGTTGAAGACCGAAAATATACATCTGAACTAACTTAAAAAAAATTGAAGACCATTTATTATTTAACACATGAACATTTTCTTTAGTGTAGAAAAATAAGTTTTTTATTAACATTTGTCTTCATATATAAGAATTGATTTGTAAAATAGATGGACATTTGTTTTTTATTATATGATCATTTACTGTGACATCCATAACAGTTTCTGTCAAATGATTTTTTTTTCATTCAGTATAATTTTTACAATTACATTTAGAAAGAAAAAATAAAAAATTTACACTTGTTAATGCGTTGTACTAGAAAACTCAGCCCATATGGAAATGGTTTAGGTGGCGCTGCGAGCTTCCCGGGCTACGGATTACCGGTCTACAAGTCTAGTCTAGTACTCTAGCTAGGCCACTACGTGTTATATGTCAAGGCCTTTCTCTTTGCGGTCCTGGTTGCAACCAGACGAGCACAACGCACTGACCTAAATGCGATCATTCCCATCCAAAAAAGATGCCATGCCGTAGAAAACTAAGTGCAATGAAGAACTGTTTGCTCCAGCCTTCATGTCACTGATTACTCTAGGTCAAGTGCTAATGTCCTAGGGTATAGCTTCAGCACAAACATCATGCCAACGTTATCTCTGACAGTAATCCCCACCGTCGGAGAGTCCGGCTACGTTAGCCTCCCTGAAGTCTGAACATCAACAACATCTGCCCGAGTAGCGATTTTAACAAAAATAATCCTTTTATGAAAGAAAAGCACAGACTGATTTCTTGGCCAAACTATTTCATCGACTAACCCTTTTGTGTGGCGCCCTTGCCATCGGCGCCACACTTGTCTGTGTGGCGCCCATGCGAGCGGCGCCACACATCCATGCCGACGTGACGCGGTCGACGCTACGCGCCGTTGACCAGCCGACGTGGTAGGATGTGTGGCGCCGTTCGCATGGGCGTCACACATTGAAAGTGTGGCGCCCGATGGGAAGGGCGCCACACATCCACTTATGTGTGGCGCCCGCGCCCGCGCCAACCCGATCTGGTCCTTCTTCTCCTCTCTGTTTCTTCTCTGCTTCTCCTCCGACCCGGCGGTTCCTCTCTCCCCCACCTAAATCCCTTGTTTTGCTTCAGATCTGGCCGGCCATTTCGTTCCCAATCCATTCCTAAAGGTATTCTCCCTCGCTCCCCTTCGTTTCATCCATAATTTGCTAAGATTTAATTCGATTTAGACATGAAACCCTAGATATAAAAATCTTAGAACTTGAATCCATGTGCTCATGTATGTGTTGAAATCCATATTCTCATGTATCTATGTGTTGAAATCCTAGATTTGTTAGAACCTTAGACATCAAATTTCAATGAATGGGTATGTGTAGGAACCCTAGATATGTATGTATCCATATTCTTTTGTATGTATGTATGTATGTATATGTATGTATGTGTGTGTTGACACCCTCGATTTCTTGGAACCCTAGATATATTGTCATGTATGTGTGGCTTATATTTGTTAGCGGAACCAAAATTTAGAACATGTATGGCCACAAATATGTTAGTTCTTATTGTTTGTATTTGTGAAAAAATGTAGGATGGTGTGGCTCATAGATCATCAGTATGACAAGGATCACCGGACTTTTCATAAGACGGAAAAGGGCAAGGTACTAATATTTATTTTTGTTAACATCTCTTGTTTTATTCCATTGGATATGGCATAATATTGTGTGTATGGATGTGCTCGTAGGTTCTTGAGCCCTTGAAGATTCGTTACCACGGTAGCATCAAGGACATGCCGTATGACGAGCGGTACATGGAGTTCATCAAGCCTATCGGTCTTCTCCCCTTCATCACGCTTGTCAGCCGGGGGCCAACGAACATGAATGCCGCGGCACTCACCGCCCTTGTCGACCGGTGGAGGCCGGAGACGCACACCTTCCACTTGAGGGCCGGCGAGATGACCCCTCCTATTCAGGATGTTTCCATGATCCTTAGTCTTCCTATTCAGGACGAGGCACTGTGTATGAACAAAACTTCTGATGGGTGGCGCAAGCAGATGGAGGGGCTTATTGGCCTGGCTCCTCCGGAGCCAGAAGATAAAAAGGATAGAACTCCCGCCAGCGCACCTTACGCATGGATCGGGACTCACTTTGGTACGTGCCCGCAAGGGGCCAACTGTGACACTGTCAAGACATACACACGAGTGTACTTGTGGTATGTCATTTCGAGGACTCTCTTTGCTGATAGTGGTGGAAAGTTGGCCCATTGGTGTTGGCTCAAGGCGCTGACGAAGTTGGAGCACAAGTGGAGTTGGGGAACAGCGGCATTTGCGTACCTGTACCATCAGGTAATGATGGGAAGTTGGCTAATTCTTGTATAGTAGTATGCTAGACAAAGTACTAACCAAATTTCATATGTACGCGGTTGGACGAAGGTTTTCGCAGGATTGGCTGCGGCGGTATTGGTGAATGCTTGCTCCTACTTTCCGTGTGGAGCTGGGATCACCTACCAGTTGGGCGGCCCGAGAGATTCAACAAGAGGTGGTGGGCTCATTACGAGAACCTTGATCGGGAGCCCACTTGGGCATACATTTGGGACCATGTCTCGGAGATGACGAACGATCCAATGGTCATGTACAAGTAGTACACTGAGAAGTTTGACACTCTTACCGCTGAGGAGGTAACCTTTCTGAAGCCATCACTTTTTTGCTACCTTTTTTTATAAATTCTACCACCATGTTGTAAATTCTGAAATATTTGTATGCTACAGGTGGATTGGGAGCTATATGGTGAATTTGACCATATAGGCTCGACGATGCGTGACCTCAACCCCAAGTGCACGGAGGAGGCAAATTTCTGGCGTATGCGGTGCCCACTCATATGCATGTGGCTTGTTGAATACCACCAGCCGCACAGAGCGATGAGACAGTTTGGGTTGTATCAAACGTGCCCACCTCAATGGCAAGACACGGACTGCGCGCTCCATAGGTAACTTGTTGATTGAAGCGATGGAAGCATATTTTTATTCATTGTTCTATTCAATTGACTGTACAAAAATATGATCCAATGTCTTGCAGGCTTGATAGGCAGTGGCAGAGGAAGATCACGAATTGGCCTGACCATCACAGAAATCACGTGACAGCGTTCGCGCATTTTTTGGACGCAGTACGGAATGCCGGACATGTCGTGCTGAAGCCATACGACGCAGAAGCTTTCAACAACTATCTCCATTGGTTTCATAGGAGCACACGTATCGAGTTAGTGAACCATGCATACGAGGAAGAACTGTTGGAACAACCCATCATGTTCGACGAGGTTGCGCAAAGCCAATACGACAGGCATGTTCGAGGAGAGAGGGGGACTTCTATTGCTTTCTCTATGAACTTTGTGGCAATGTATTCTCTCATTATCCCGTTCATCATTCATATTGGCATGTGCTCGCTCAAATTGTTTACAATATGGTTGTCAAAGCAGACCGAGATCCAAAAGACTGTTGACGAGTGCGAGGTTGTTTGGGATCAAAGCCTTCAAGATGAAAATGCAAGCTCATCCCTCCAAAATTTCGTTATGGTATGGTTACCAACTTTGAACTCTAGCAATTGCATTTGGTGAATTTCTAACTCTGAATTTCATGCCACAGCGCACTTCACTGAAGTTGCGGCGCTTAGGCAACTTGCTTGGTTGCTGTGACGGTGAAATTAATACATCATCTTCTGAAGAAGAACGTCGCGGTGCAGAGGTATGGACTATTTTGTCGCCGTGAAACATGTGCTACATCATGTCCTGACGATTTTTTCATGTTTGGCAAGATTCCTGACGATGACAATCTGACTCAAGCTCAGGAGGATCCGCATTTCAAAAGGTCTGCTTACAAGTTGAAGCCTAGGGGCAAGGCTCCGAACCGTTACACTCCGAACGATTATGTGAACCGAGGAAAGAAGCCTGTGCTTGAGTCCGATGAGGAGCCACCGTGGAGATCAGCTATGAGGAGGATGAGGAACAACGAGCCGTCATCTTCAGAGGAGGAGGAGCAGGAGAAGAAGAGAAACCGCCGCAGACGCCACGGGTGGGCGTCCGGAAGCAGCCCGCGAGAAGGGGACGTTGATCTTAGATGGATTTTCTACGTGTTGTGAACTCTATCTTCGATGAACTCTAGCTATGTCATTTCGAACCATATCGTCACTGCTACGTGTTGTTTGAATTCTATCTTCAAATGTACGAATCTATGTGCTATGATGTGTGCTATGATGTTAGATATGTGTATGATGCGTGTATGAAATTGCTATTGATATGAATATGTCACTTTGCAACCATGCCAATTCATTTTCTAATTTCTGTACACAAGTCAATGTGTGGCGCCGATGCCATGGGCACCACACTTCACTGTGTGGCGCCGATGCCATGTGCGCCACACATCTCAACTTATATGCCCACAACATCCAGGGGTTCCGGATGCTTAGGTCCTTAGCCGTTTTTGCAACCCTGTTTGTGTGGGCGTCACACAAACAGGCTAGCCAAAACGGCTAAGGACCTAAGCGTCCAGAGCCCCTGGATGTTTTGGACATATAAGTTGTGTTGTGTGGCGCCCATGGCATCGGCGCCACACAGTGAAGTGTGGCGCCCATGGCTTCGGCGCCACACATACAGGGTCACCAAAACAGCTAAGGACTAAGCGTCTGGAGCCCCTGGATGTTTTGGACAGATAAGTTGAGTTGTGTGGCGCCCATGGCATCGAAGCCACACATTGACTTGTGCTAAACCATGAAAAGTTCTACCATATTTCAACATTTTTGAATACAACATTGCACACAACATCTATCAGACAACATAATGGTTCAGATTACACATAAAGTTCGACGACATCAAGGTTCGACAACATCAAGGTTCAAATTACAATAAGGTTCGACGACATCAAGGTTCGACAAGATCAAGGTTCATACAACATCAAGGTTCGACAACATGAACCTAGCCAAACGGACATCCCTGTGTGGCGAAAGCTCCCTCCCCCTTCGCCTTCTTCTTCCTAGATTCTTCAGCTAGGTCTTCCTTCTCCCTTATTTCACGAGCCAACTGAACCACCGAGTCGAAGAAATGGTGGCGCTCCTCTGTCTTTGAAGCTTCCGCTTGAGCTCTTTCCTCCCTTATGCGCTCAGCCTCCTTAGCCACCTCCTCTAGGTGTATCCTATTGTCCCTCTCCCTTGCTAGTTGAGCAAGTTGCATGTTCCTCTGGAATTTTTCCTCCATATCCGGTCCCTTTCGGCCTGGAGCTTCTCATTCCTCTTCTTCTCGCGCCATAGGTATTCCTCATACTCCCTTTGCATACGGGCAGGTGCTGGCGTGTAGTTGACGTGGGAGTTAGAAATCTTTGTGGTGTAGTTTCTTCAGTTCCCCGGCAACGGCGCCAGAAATTTAGCTTGATGACGCATAAAGCACACGCCCGTTGGGAACCCCAAGTGGAAGGTGTGATGCGTACAGCAGCAAGTTTCCCTCGCGAAGAAACCAAGGTTTATCGAACCAGTAGGAGCCAAGAAGCACGTTGAAGGTTGATGGCGGCGGGATGTAGTGCGGCGCAACACCAGAGATTTCGCGCCAACGTGGAACTCGCACAACACAACCAAAGTACTTTGCCCCAACGAAACAGTGAGGTTGTCAATCTCACCGGCTTGCCGTAACAAATGATTAGATGTATAGTGTGGATGATGATTGTTTGCGTAAAACAGTGAGAACAAGTATTGCGTAGATTGTATTCAATGTAAAAGAATGGACCGGGGTCCACAGTTCACTAGAGGTGTCTCTCCCATAAGATAAATAGCATGTTGGGTGAACAAATTACAGTCGGGCAATTGACAAATAGAGAGGGCATGACCATGCACATACATGATATGCTGAGTATTGTGAGATTTAATTGGGCATTACGACAAAGTACATTGACCACTATCCAGCATGCATCTATGCCTAAAAAGTCCACCTTCAGGTTATCATCCGAACCCCTTCCAGTATTAAGTTGCAAACAACGAGACAATTGCATTAAGTATGGTGCGTAATGTAATCAATAACTACATCCTCGGACATAGCATCAATGTTTTATCCCTAGTGGCAACAACACATCCACAACCTTAGAACTTTCTTCCATCGTCCCAGATTTAATGGAGGCATGAACCCACTATCGAGCATAAATACTCCCTCTTGGAGTTAAGAGTAAAAACTTGGCCAGAGCCTCTACTAATAATGGAGAGCATGCAAGATCATAAACAACACATAGGTAATAGATTGATAATCAATATAACATAGTATTCTCTATCCATCGGATCCCGACAAACACAACATATAGCATTATAGATAGATGATCTTGATCATGTTAGGCAGCTCACAAGATCCGACAATGAAGCACATAAGGAGAAGACGACCATCTAGGTACTGCTATGGACCCATAGTCCTGGGATGAACTACTCACTCATCACTCCGGAGGCGACCATGGCGGTGAAGAGTCCTCCAGGAGATGATTCCCCTCTCGAGCAGTGGTGCCGGAGGCGATCTCCTCGAATCCCCCGAGATGGGATTGGCGGCGGCGGCGCCTCTGGAAGGTTTTCCGTATCGTGGCTCTCGGTACTGGGGGTTTCGCGACGAAGACTATATGTAGGCGGAAGGGCAGGTAAAGGGTCGTCACGAGGGGCCCACACAACAGGCCGGCGCGGCCAGGGCTTGGGCCGCGCCGCCCTGGTGTGTCGCTGATACGTCTCCGACGTATCGATAATTTCTTATGTTCCATGCCACATTATTGATGATACCTACATGTTTTATGCACACTTTATGTCATATTCGTGCATTTTCTGGAACTAACCTATTAACAAGATGCCGAAGTGCCGCTGTCGTTTTCTGCCGTTTTTGGTTTCAGAAATCCTAGTAACGAAATATTCTCGGAATTGGACGAAATCAAGTCCCGTGGTCCTATTTTGCCACGAACCATCCAGAAGACCGAAGAGCATACGAAGTGGGGCCACGAGGGGCCACCACCATAGGGCGGCGCGGCCCAGGTCTTGGCCGCGCCGACCTGTGGCGTGGGGCCCTCGTCAGCCCTCCGACTCCGCCCTTCCGCCTACTTAATGCCTCCATCGCGAAACCCCTGATGCGAAAAACCACGATACGGAAAACCTTCCAGAGACGCCGCCGCCGCCAATCCCATCTCGGGGGATTCTGGAGATCTCCTCCTGCACCCTGCCGGAGAGGGAATTCATCTCCCGGAGGACTCTACACCGCCATGGTCGCCTCCGCAGTGATGAGTGAGTAGTTCACCCCTGGACTATGGGTCCATAGCAGTAGCTAGATGGTTGTCTTCTCCTCATTGTGCTTCATTGTTGGATCTTGTGAGCTGCCTAACATGATCAAGATCATCTATCCGTAATACTCTATGTTGTGTTTGTCGGGATCCGATGGATAGAGAATACCATGTTATGTTAATTATCAAGTTATTACATATGTGTTGTTTATGATCTCGCATGCTCTCCGTTACTAGTAGAGGCTCTGGCCAAGTTTTTACTCTTAACTCCAAGAGGGAGTATTTATGCTCGATAGTGGGTTCATGCCTGCATTGACACTCGGGACAATGTGATGAAAGTTCTAAGGTTGTGTTGTGTCGTTGCCACTAGGGATAAAACATTGGCGCTATGTCCGAGGATGTAGTTGTTGATTACATTACGCACCATACTTAATGCAATTGTCTCGTTGCTTTGCAACTTAATACCGGAAGGGGTTCGGATGATAACCTCGAAGGTGGACTTTTTAGGCATAGATGCAGCTTGGATGGCGGTCTATGTACTTTGTCGTAATGCCCAATTAAATCTCACTCGTACTTATCATGACATGTATGTGCATTGTTATGCCCTCTCTATTTGTCAATTGCCCGACCGTAATTTGTTCACCCAACATGCTTTTATCTTATGGGAGAGACACCTCTAGTGAACTGTGGACCCCGGTCCATTCTTTAATACTCGAAATACAAATCTGTCGCAATACTTGTTTTACTCGTTTTCTCTCGCAAACAATCATCTTCCACACAATACGGTTAAACCTTTGTAACAGCAAGCCGGTGAGATTGACAACCTCACTGTTTCGTTGGGGCAAAGTACTTTGGTTGTGTTGTGCGGGTTCCACGTTGGCGCCGGAATCCCCGGTGTTGCGCCGCACTACATCCCGCCGCCATCAACCTTCAACGTGCTTCTTGGCTCCTCCTGGTTCGATAAACCTTGGTTTCTTTCTGAGGGAAAACTTGCTGCTGTGCGCATCATACCTTCCTCTTGGGGTTCCCAACTAACGTGTGAAATACACGCCATCAAGCACATTTTCTAGCGCCGTTGCCGGGGAGATCAAGACACGCTGCAAGGGGAGTCTCCACTTCTCAATCTCTTTACTTTGTTTTTGTCTTGCTTTATTTTATTTACTACTTTGTTTGCTGCACTTATATCAAAACACAAAAAAATTAGTTGCTAGTTTTACTTTATTTACTTTCTTGTTTGCTATATCAAAAACACAAAAAAATTAGTTTACTTGCATTTACTTTATCTAGCTTGCTTTATTTACTACTGCTAAAATGAGTAATCCTGAAGTTGAAGTTCATTCGTTTAAGCAACAAGGGGGAGAAGGTTTAAAAGATGCTTGGTATAGAATTAGTGATGCCCATAATAGGTGCACTAAGAAACACTCCACCACTATCCTACTCAGGTATTTTTATGTTGGTATCTCTAGCTGGAATAGATATGTTCTTGATTGTCTCGCGTTGGGTAACTTCCTAGGTGCTCCCGCTTTAGAAGCTAGTTGCATTATTGAGAGTTTATTTGGAACACCACCTGTTAATGAAATTAAAATTGAAACCTCCCTTGAGGATGTTATGAAAAAATTGGAAACCATAGAGAAAAAATTTAGTGTTGAAACTAAGTTGGAGATGTTACTTGTTAAAACTGATAAACTTGATAAATCCTTAGGAGGAATTGATGAAAGAATTAGTGTCCTAGGAACTTGTGTTGACCATGATAATCAAATTAATAGGATTGGCGAACTTGAAAAAGCTATGGGAACCTTGGGTTCAACCTTTTCATCTTTACAGCTTAGAGAGAAAGCTTATGTGGGAAAGGAGCAAAAGTTTATGTATGCCTCTAAAGTGCCTAAACCAAAGAAATATTATTATAGGCCCAAAATTTACAAAGCCCCTAGTACCACTGCAAATGGGGGAGCTTATGATGTCAATGCACCACCCTTTGATAACACTTGATATACACTTTCTGCGCCTAGCTGAAAGGCGTTAAAGAAAAGCGCTTATGGGAGACAACCCATGTTTTTACTACAGTATTTTTGTTTTATATTTGAGTCTTGGAAGTTGTTTACTACTGTAGCAACCTCTCCTTATCTTAGTTTTATGTTTTTTGTGCCAAGTAAAGTCTTTGATAGTAAAGTAAGTACTAGATTTGGATTACTGCGCAGTTCCAGATTTCTTTGCTGTCACGAATCTGGGTCTATCTCCCTGTAGGTATCTCAGAAAATTATGCCAATTTACGTGAGTGATCCTCAGATATGTACGCAACTTTCATTCAATTTGTTCATTTGAGCAAGTCTGGTGGCCTAATAAAATCCATCTTTACGGACTGTTCTGTTTTGACAGATTCTGCCTTTTGTTTCGCATTGCCTCTTTTGCTGTGTTGGATGAATTTCTTTGATCCATTAATGTCCAGTAGCTTTATGCAATGTCCAGAAGTGTTAAAAATGAATGTGTCACCTCTGAACATGTGAATTTTTATTATGAACTAACCCTCTAATGAGTTGTTTCGAGTTTGGTGTGGAGGAAGTTTTCAAGGATCAAGAGAGGAGTATGATGCAATATGATCAAGGAGAGTGAAAGCTCTAAGCTTGGGGATGCCCCGGTGGTTCACCCCTGCATATTCTAAGAAGACTCAAGCGTCTAAGCTTGGGGATGCCCAAGGCATCCCCTTCTTCATCGACAACATTATCAGGTTCCTCCCCTGAAACTATATTTTTATTCGGCCGCATCTTATGCACTTTGCTTGGAGCGTTGGTTTGTTTTTGTTTTTGTCTTGTTTGAATAAAATGGATCCTAGCATTCACTTTATGCGAGAGAGACACGCTCCTCTGTAGCATATGGACAAGTATGTCCTTAGGCTCTACTCATAGTATTCATGGCGAAGTTTCTTCTTCGTTAAATTGTTATATGGTTGGAATTGGAAAATACTACATGTAGTAACTCTAAAATGTCTTGAATAATTTGATACTTGGCAATTGTTGTGCTCATGTTTAAGCTCTTGCATCATATACTTTGCACCCATTAATGAAGAAACACTTAGAGCTTGCTAATTTGGTTTGCATATTTGGTTTCTCTAGAGTCTAGATAATATCTAGTATTGAGTTTTGAACAACAAGGAAGACGGTGTAGAGTCTTATAGTGTTTACAATATGTCTTTTATGTGAGTTTTGCTGTACCGTTCATCCTTGTGTTTGTTTCAAATAACCTTGCTAGCCTAAACCTTGTATCGAGAGGGAATACTTCTCATGCATCCAAAATCCTTGAGCCAACCACTATGCCATTTGTGTCCACCATATCTACCTACTACATGGTATTTCTCCGCCATTCCAAAGTAAATTGCTTGAGTGCTACCTTTAAAATTCCATCATTCACCTTTGCAATATATAGCTCATGGGACAAATAGCTTAAAAACTATTGTGGTATTGAATATGTACTTATGCACTTTATCTCTTATTAAGGTTCTTGTTGTGCGATAACCATGCTTCTGGGGACGCCATCAACTATTCTTTGTTGAATATCATGTGAGTTTCTATGCATGTCCGTCTTGTCTGAAGTAAGAGAGATCTACCACCTTAATGGTTGGAGCATGCATATTGTTAGAGAAGAACATTGGGCCGCTAACTAAAGCCATGATTCATGGTGGAAGTTTCGATTTTGGACATATATCCTCAATATCATATGAGAATAATAATTGTTGTCACATGCTTATGCATTAAAGAGGAGTCCATTATCTGTTGTCCATGTTGTCCCGTTATGGATGTCTAAGTTGAGAATAATCAAAAGCGAGAAATCCAAAATGCGAGCTTTCTCCTTAGACCTTTGTACAGGCGGCATGGAGGTACCCCATTGTGACACTTGGTTAAAACATGTGCATTGCAAAGATCCGGTAGTCCAAGATAATTAGGACAAGGTGCGGCACTATTAGTATACTATGCATGAGGCTTGCAACTTGTAAGATATAATTTTCATAACTCATATGCTTTATTACTACCGTTGACAAAATTGTTTCATGTTTTCAAAATAAAAGCTCTAGCACAAATATAGCAATCGATGCTTTCCTCTTTGAAGGACCATTCTCTTTACTTTTATGTTGAGTCAGTTCACCTATCTCTCTCCACCTCAAGAAGCAAACACTTGTGTGAACCGTGCATTGATTCCTACATACCTGCATATTGCACTTGTTATATTACTCTATGTTGATAATTATCCATGAGATATACATGTTATAAGTTGAAAGCAACCGCTGAAACTTAATATTCCTTTGTGTTGCTTCAATACCTTTACTTTGATTTATTGCTTTATGAGTTAACTCTTATGCAAGACTTATTGATGCTTGTCTCGAAGTACTATTCATGAAAAGTCTTTGCTTTATGATTCACTTGTTTACTCATGTCATTACCATTGTTTTGATCGCTGCATTCATTACATATGTTTACAAATAGTATGATCAAGGTTATGATGGCATGTCACTTCAGAAATTATCTTTTTGTTATCGTTTTACTCGCTCGTGACGAGCGTAACTAAGCTTGGGGATGCTGATACGTCTCCGACGTATCGATAATTTCTTATGTTCCATGCCACATTATTGATGATACCTACATGTTTTATGAACACTTTATGTCATATTCGTGCATTTTCTCGGAACTAACCTATTAACAAGATGCCGAAGTGCCGCTTGTCAGTTTCTCGCTGTTTTTGGTTTCGTAAATCCTAGTAACGAAATATTCTCGGAATTGGACGAAATCAAGTCCCGTGGTCCTATTTTGCCACGAACCTTCCAGAAGACCGAAGAGCATACGAAGTGGGGCCACGAGGGGCCACCACCATAGGGCGGCACGGCCCAGGTCTTGGCCGCGCCGACCTGTGGCGTGGGGCCCTCGTCAGCCCCCCGACTCCGCCCTTCCGCCTACTTAATGCCTTCGTCGCGAAACCCCTGATGCGAAAAACCACGATACGGAAAACCTTCCAGAGACGCCGCCGCCGCCAATCCCATCTCGGGGGATTCTGGAGATCTCCTCCGGCACCCCGCCGGAGAGGGGATTCATCTCCCGGAGGACTCTACACCGCCATGGTCGCTTCCGGGAGTGATGAGTGAGTAGTTCACCCCCGGACTATGGGTCCATAGCAGTAGCTAGATGGTTGTCTTCTCCTCATTGTGCTTCATTGTTGGATCTTGTGAGCTGCCTAACATGATCAAGATCATCTATCTGTAATACTCTATGTTGTGTTTGTCGGATCCGATGGATAGAGAATACCATGTTATGTTAATTATCAAGTTATTACATATGTGTTGTTTATGATCTTGCATGCTCTCCGTTACTAATAGAGGCTCTGGCCAAGTTTTTACTCTTAACTCCAAGAGGGACTATTTATGCTCGATAGTGGGTTCATGCCTGCATTGACACCTGGGACAAGGATGGCAAAGTTCTAAGGTTGTGTTGTGTCGTTGCCACTAGGGATAAAACATTGGTGCTATGTCCGAGGATGTAGTTGTTGATTACATTACGCACCATACTTAATGCAATTGTCTCGTTGCTTTGCAACTTAATACCGGAAGGGGTTCGGATGATAACCTCGAAGGTGGAATTTTTAGGCATAGATGCAGTTGGATGGCGGTCTATGTACTTTGTCGTAATGCCCAATTAAATCTCACTCGTACTTATCATGACATGTATGTGCATTGTTATGCCCTCTCTATTTGTCAATTGCCCGACTGTAATTTGTTCACCCAACATGCTTTTATCTTATGGGAGAGACACCTCTAGTGAACTCGTGGACCCCGGTCCATTCTTTTATACCGAAATACAAATCTGCTGCAATACTTGTTTTACCGTTTTCTCTCGCAAACAATCATCTTCCACACAATACGGTTAATCCTTTGTACAATGAAGCCTATGGAGATTGACAACCTCATCGCTTCGTTGGGGCAAAGTACTTTGGTAGTGTTGTGCAGTGTTCCACGTTGGCGCCGAAATCCCGGTGTTGCGCCGCACTACATCCCGCCGCCATCAACCTTCAACGTGCTTCTTGGCTCCTCCTGGTTCGATAAACCTTGGTTTCTTTCTGAGGGAAAACTTGCTGCTGTGCGCATCATACCTTCCTCTTGGGGTTCCCAACGAACGTGTGAAATACACGCCATCAGTCGCCACCTCGTGGCCCCACTTCGACTCTCCCTCGGACTTCTGGAAGCTTCGTGGCAAAATAGGCCCCTGGGCGTTGATTTCGTCCAATTCCGAGAATATTTCCTTACTAGGATTTCTGAAACCAAAAACAGCGAAAACAACAACCGGCTCTTCGGCATCTCGTTAATAGGTTAGTGCCGGAAAATGCATAAATACGACATAAAGTATGCATAAAACATGTAGATATCATCAATAATGTGGCATGGAACATAAGAAATTATCGATACGCTCGGAGACGTATCAGCATCCCTAAGCTTAGTTCCCGCTCTCCCCGAAGCAGGTAAACGATAACAAAGATAATTTCTGGAGTGACATGCCATCATAACCTTGATCATACTATTGTAAGCATATGTAATGAATGCAGCGATCAAAACAATGGTAATGACATGAGTAAATAATTGAATCATAAAGCAAAGACTTTTCATGAATAGTACTTTCAAGACAAGCATCAATAAGTCTTGCATAAGAGTTAACTCATAAAGCAATAAATCAAAGTAAAGGTATTGAAGCAACACAAAGGAAGATTAAGTTTCAGCGGTTGCTTTCAACTTATAACATGTATATCTCATGTATATTGTCAATGTAAAGTGATATAACAAGTGCAATATGCAAGTATGTAGGAATCAATGCACTGACTCACACAAGTGTTTGCTTCTTGAGGTGGAGAGAAATAGGTGAACTATCTCAACATAAAAGTA
>NC_061514.1:79133726-79226735 GCF_022539505.1 Lolium rigidum | reverse complement strand
TAAACATGCTCTCTTCCTCAGTTATCTTCTGATGGGAAGACATTAGAGGCAGAAGCTGCACATGGGACTGTCACTAGACATTTCAGGCTACATGAGAAGGGACAGGAGACGAGTACCAATAGCATAGCTTCTATATTTGCTTGGACTCGTGGGCTAGAACATAGGTAATGATGATAGTGCAGATGATAAATTTTACACATGAATTTAGAACATCTATAATAATGTTACGCAATCAGTTCAAACGTTACATTTTCTCACCTGCTTTTATATTGACTACTTTTTCTGTTCAGAGCAAAGCTGGATAAGAATGACAGGCTGCTGGAGTTCACACAGAAGCTTGAATCTGCATGTGTTGAAACAGTGGAATCTGGGAAAATGACAAAGGATCTTGCACTTCTTAGCCATGGCCCCAAGTAAGCTGATTTATGTATATGTGTTTGGTTCTTGTGCTAGTTTAAATACTATGGTATCCTTTCTTGCCGAACGCGCGGACCTGTCTGCACAGTAGTAGTATGATTGTTACCAGATATTATCCCACAATGATGATAATAAAATGAAACAGCTAAAAAGATTGTAGCATTTGTATTGATAATAATTATAGACTATGGTAAGTAGCGAATTATTCGCTGTTGCAGTGGACCAAATATTCTTGTTATTACCAGAATTTCCACTGCTTATTCTTCATGATTAACCAAAATCTTCTGGGTAATAGCACTTCCTCTAACTCATGGGAGGGCGGGAGGAAGTACAATGCTTATTCAGTTATTCCCAATTCTGAATTTGCAAGAAAAAGCAGTTCATCAATAAGTAATAGTGTCCCTCTCAAGTTCTGTTTTTTCTTCATGAATATTAATATAGGCTTATGTTTTGCACTCTCCCACTTGTTTCATTGCTTGCAAGGGTTAATTTGTTATATGCTACCACTACAGAAACTGACTTACAGAAAATGGCACTCCAACTTTCGGATCCTTTGAAAAATACCATTATCACCGACTAAGCACAAGTACCGGTCAATATCCCTCTCATATTTATGCTTTCATTTCCATAGAGACAAACTGCCCCTGCCTCCCATCCATCACAAATCCCCTAGCTCACTGAAATCCCTAACAAAAAATCCCCACATCTGCATGTCTCCGGCTCATGCTACTGCTCTGCTACTGCTGCCAGCCAGCTTCATCTCTCGTCGTACATAAATGCTTAATAAAAAAAGATGAAATAACAAAGGCCAGAAGAGCAAAAATACCATTAATTGTGAATCCATGCCTTATGATTTTCAAAAGGACTGTAAATCAAATAGGCGGTATAGAAAGTTAGAAATTTCTTAAAGCAACGTTCTTGGAAAACTTCCTAGAGCCAATTTCTTACATTACTCTTCGAGGAAATCACACTATTTATGATGTACACCCTCCGTCTGCAATTATAAGAAGTTCTGGCATTTTCTTAAATATAGACACGTTTTAGTGTGTCAGTTCACTCATTTCAGTCTGTATGTAGTCAGTCCACATTGAAATATCCAAAACATCTTATTATTCTGGACGGAGGGTGTAGTGGAACTGATAGCACAGCCCACATGCCAGGCACAAAATTGTGAACGTTTCTAGTGGAACTTCATAATGGGCCCGTTCATGGTTTGTATTGACTGATGGGGTAAGCCATACCTGTAAATTCAGTTGAATCCTAAAACCTGGGTTTCTAAAATCATGATACACAAGAAGTGTAGTTTGATGGAACTACTTAAATCCATTGTTCTTTTGTAGTTCATCTAGAAGTGTAGTTTTTAGAAAGGGTGCTAGCTCGGTTGGCAAAAAATGCAGTGTAGTTACACGAAATTTACGGATAAGAATGAACAAGGGAGTATAATACCACCTTGTCTTGCGTGGTATGTGTATGTCAATCACTCTATCTGTTTAACATGTGCTTGCCCTGTCTTTAGTTTAAGAATCACTTTTTTTTTGCGACAGCATGTCAGATGTCTTGCTTCCAGTGTTTGTTGTTACCGATGTGCTGTTCTGTTTCTTACCTGGTGCTTACATTAGCATGACATTGTTTCCTCCTCATTGTTGTTGCTAGGGTAACAAGGGAGTATTACCTGAGCACCGAGGAATTCATTGATGCTGTGGCTCAGAGGCTGCAAGAGAAGATCCAGATACCAGCTGCGTTGTAGTCCACCATATGCAGATGCTATTTCTCGCTGGAAGCCTAGGGTTGGGTTGGGTGGATCAGTTTCGCTCTGGCTTGTGCTCATTCGGCACACATTTTGATTGACAGGATGACAGAGGACCCCATCCAGTCGCGTTTGTGTCTGGAAGTAAATTTTGATAAGGCATGGCATTTCGCCGTGTTAATAATACTCTGCTATATGGGACATCCTGTTCAGCGTATGATTCGTAAATAATGGTGTAGAAGCCAGTGAATTATTCAGTGCATCAGATAAGCCTCGTATACATGCTCCTTTTGGTCAATTCTATCTGCTGCTGCCTTGGTATGTTTAATTGAAATGGTAATGGTGTATGAATAGCTCCATCAGTGTTATGGAATGTATTCTTGCCCTCGGAAGTTTGATATTAGTATTTTCGCCTTTCTAAGGAAGGTTGTGAAATTTCTTTAGGTGGTGTACATTGTTCAGAGGACGTGGCTAGTTCTCGGTTGTTTTATATGTGCAGTTTATTTGTAACTGGGAATTTTGTTGTGCAATTGTACACGATTCATGATGCAAAATCCGACAGCCATAGAGTTTACCTAGAACTAATTTAATTCTTGGTCGACCTAGAACTGGCAAAATTGTTCAAACCATGTGAGTAGCAGTATTGGGAAATTGGTCCTGTCCATGAAAGAAAGGTCATCATGCGTGGGATCATGGTCGTGAATGCAGGATGCTGGCAGTCGTCACCGATTACGCCGGTCTTGAGCAGAAGGTAAAAAGCATTCCTTCACCGATGCAGCAGGACGTGACGGGCTCGGCGAGGTCAGTTTCGCTATGACCGGAATGTTTCCCCCCCCCCCCTTTTTTTTTGTTGTACAAGAACTTCTTGTGTAATAAAATAAATGTAGAGAAAGTGAGAAGAATTTCTCGCACATGGTTTCCGTTTGCGTGATTCCATTTCCTCTTGTTTTTCTGGCTTGTCGTTCTCGCTCTCGGCGACTCGGCCCTTCGGCCGGCCGGCTGCCTCGAAAGAGAATCGAAAAAAAACGTCCATCTATAGCAAACTGATCGGTCAACAACCGATGGAATCCTGAGCAGCCTCCCCGACTTTGCCCTGCGGCTTCAGGGTTCAGACTTCATACGCGAGCCGTGACTCGCGTCTAGTCTAGGTCGGGAGACGTGCCACGCGGTCCTCGCCTCACCGATTACGCCCCCGCCCCGCCCCGCCCCACCAGCACGGAACCCCGCCGCCTGTCCCGTCGCTCCCCTCCGGCTGTATAAATACACGGCGCCCCTGGCCGTGATGGGCATCGCTTCCTCCTCCGCCTCCTCCAACCCAGAATCATTAGCTATGGCGCTCGCCAAGGCCAAGGAAATCGCCGCCTCCGCTCCCGTCGTCGTCTTCAGGTGCGTCTGCCTCCCTCCCTCTCGTTCCCTTCTCAATTGCTCGCTCATGCCCTCAACAAACGCTGCTCAACTTTCCGGTTGGTTTGTAATCGAACTGAAAAAGGGGAAGGGGACAGGGAAGGTGGATAGGAAGAACAGATAGATCCCATACTATCCTCCCGTAGTACTCGTCTTTTCCCCATCCCTACTACAAGTCGAGCATATTCGCTGTTTCGTATTCCTCTTCCCTTTTTAAATTCTTTCCCGTAATATTCCTTCTCGGTGTAGGAAGGATTCTAACTGGAATATTTAATTAGAAGCTCTGAATTTGTACATACATTATTATTGAACCCTGGATGGTTTGGCTCTAGAATCGTCTAAACACCCGTAAGCAGGCGGCGGACTCAAGATTTTTATCAAGACTGTCGCACTGTAAGCCCGGCCAAATTTTCATCAAACGCGTCCAACCTTAGGAGAGGTTGGGCACGCCTATGCCTGTAAGAGATTGAACATTGGTAGTAGTAGTATGGGGATTATGGAGATGCTTTATCTGGATCCACTAGGTCGCTGTTTGCGTTCTAAATGTTTGGTGGCGGTTGTATTATCAGTTCACGCTAGCTGCTCCATGTTTGATACTAAGCTACTAGTATTTGCAAGTTGCAACACATTTAATGTTGGACGTCTTCATGATGATGATGATGCCCCTTGTTAGCGACAACTCTGATTTTCTGCGCTGTCTGTATACAGCAAGTCTTACTGCCCTTTCTGCACACGGGTGAAGCAGCTCTTCACAAAGCTAGGAGCGAGTTTCAAGGCCATCGAGTTGGATGTAGAAGGTGAGTCAACTTGATTCTTCTTGTTTCTGTTTCTGCGTTCCACATGCAGTTCACTTGATTAGACTGTAGATGCACGATGGGTTGTAGTACCAAGAGCCGGTACCCAAAATTTCAGACAAGAATTTTGCCTGTCTTTGGATGTTCCTACTGTACTGTATTATTTTGTTGAGATAGAGTACATATTGATTTTTGGTTAGGAAATACACATTGAATTTGAGAGCTTTGACCTGAGAAAAAAGCTAATATGGCAGCATCCACTGATGGATTGTGGTACAATATTTTTCTTGAGCTTGCTCGTACGTTATAATTTGGCAGGATCTTAAGCCTCTTGGTAGGTTTGATTGTCTGGTTATGCACTAGAGAAGCAATCGAGGTGACAAGCAACCAATTCTGAAACATTATGTAACCAAAGTGCTGCCAGCAAAACCATCACTGTTCTTGTTAATGATTCTTCAAAAATAAATGCTATCCCTTTTAACTGTTTGCATGATGTGACTAAAACATGTTCTTCAGTTCAGTACATTGTGCTCCCAGATTGAATCAGTGTTCTTTTTTTTTGTCAGAGGACAACTAAGTGGTATTTGGACTAAACACCCATCATGTTTTAAGTTGCAGTTACCTCATGTCTTGTATCTGCCAAGTGCCTAATGATTGATATATTTTAGTAACTCCTGTTGAACTTTTTTAGACAAAAGGCACAATTCTTATCAAACTTACCCATGCTCTCTTTTATGAAGGTGATGGAGCTGATATGCAATCTGCTCTTGCTCAATGGACTGGACAGAGGACTGTCCCAAATGTCTTCATCAATGGGAAACACATCGGTGGTTGCGATGGTGAGTCATTTCGCCTTCACTACTATCAGTACTTGACACTGACATCTTAATACTGAATAACTGACCACCCAATACCAAACTCCGCTATACAAGCGAAGGTAATTTGGAATTTACCTGAACGTGTCAATTCTCTTTGTTTTGGGGCAGATACTCTTGCACTGGAGAAGTCAGGGAAGCTAGTGCCTCTGCTGAGGGAGGCCGGAGCGATCTCCGGTTCTGCTTCCAAGGATACCATGACTGCTTAGCTCGGCATGCTACATGTTACTATGCTACATCGTTCCTGTGTTATGAAATAAAATGTAAGGTACTAAGGTGGATGCCTAGCAAGCTCCAGACCGCTGTCTATTGTGTCCAAATAGCTGCCAAATCTCTGTAAAACTCGCTAGAAATAAAATTTGAAATTCTCTCGGTGATATCCTTGTACGGTCGTCATTCTGAATATGTGCATGATCACATCATATCGTATTGAATATGTGCATAATTACATAGTGTTGTTTCTCCTGTTGGAAGGGAACCGTACGACAGTAAGACTGGAATATGGCATGATTACATCGTATTGAATATGTGCATAATTACATAGTGTTGTTTCTCCTGTTGGAAGAGAACCTAAGACTGGATTCAGTTCCAGTCCTAGGTCGTGCATGACATTCAGATTGAAGCCAAACAATTTGAGAAGCAAAGATGCAGTACCAAATCTGTTTGATTCTGCGGAACAGTTAGTAAAGAAGCATGCTACTGCTGGTCACCAACCATTTTTATGTACAGTTTGTACACCAGGAGCTCTTCATCTTCGCCCACGCGCGGCTCGGCCAGCACTGGCAGCTCGCCGGACGGGAAGTCCCGGCCGAACCCGTACTCCTCCATCCACCACTCCGTCCGCGACACCCGCCGCACCGTCTCGTCGTCCTCCCTGTACAAGAACACCCGGCGGTAGCCCATGTCCCCGCCCTTGCCGTTCACGGCGCGGCCCTCGCGCACCGGCACGTACGCCCCTGGCCCTGCCTTCCGTGGTCGCGCGTCTTCGTTGGCGTCGCGCGTGGGCTGCTGGACGGCGAAGAACCACTCGCACCGGTCGTTGGCCGCCGGGAACGTGGCCGTGAGCACCGCCGGGTGCGCGGCGAAGACGTCGGAGACTGCGTACATCCGGCAGCGGAGCGGGTCTCCCAGGTTGACGGTATCCAGGTAGAGCCGGACGAGCAGCTGCGGCTTATTCGCGTCTTCCGCGTCAGCACCAGGAAGACTTGCGCTGCCGACGCCATGCCTCTGGTGTATGGTTTCGCCGCGCGTCGGGTAAAGCTTGCAGACGACCATGTCGAATGCGGCGGCCCTGGCTGAGCGGCAGTCGCCGTACTCGTCCATCCGCCACTGGGTCTCCTTGGTCGAGGCGGAGCCGACGTCGGCCTCGTCCTCGTAGTAGCGGAAGGCGTGGCAGTAGGCGGTGCCGCCGAGCAGCCTGGCCTCGCTGCCGAGGCGGTACGCGCCGGGCCCGGCCCTGCGGCGGCCGCCCTGGCACTGCGCCCGGCACACGAAGAAGAACCACTCGGGGCGGCCGTTGGCCGCCGGGTAGACGGCGGCGAGGAAACCCGGGTGCGCGCCGTAGACGTCGGCGTCGTGGATCTGCCGGGGCAGGCCGTCGCAGCGGAGCGATCGGCGCAGGGGCAGGTACCGCCGGACGATGTCGTCGGGGGTGGGGTCGAAGGCTCCGTCGTCAGAGGCGACGACGACGTCGTCGTCAGATGTTGGTGCGGATGATGGAGACCTGATGGACGGTGGTGGCCTGGGAGGCTTGCCTTTGGATTTGGGCGCGGTGGCGGTGGCGGCGACCGGGGGCAGCACGACCCAGCCGTCGTCGATCTCCTCCGGATCGGGGAGGGCGGAGGCCATGGCCGGCGGCGACGGGTTCTTGGCCGGCGAGGGTTTAAGGGCGGGCCAGTACATGTTTGTGTGCAGCACGCTACCTGCTGCGATGGATGGATCGCCCAGGGGTGCACGCCTTGTTTGTTTGTTGTAGAAGTCAGTCAACAGGAGGCGCGGTTCGGGTCCCCGAGGTAGCAACTTCAACTCGACCTTGTGAGGTACGGAATCCGAAGCGTAACACGACACCGGTGGGGCGCCAAGTCAACCCTGTTTTCTACCGGAAAATCTCGTTTTCTTTGAAGAGGATTCTAGTAAAGCGGAGGTAGTTTTTGTCTTGTAATGGGCCGGATATAGTTGGGCTTGATATTGGGCCAGTAACCTTTTATTTGAAGGCCGCCCGCAGATGGACCGTGTTGTCCGTGGCAGCACCGCAGAAGAGGGCCTTTCAGGCCTTTTAGAACATCTCCAGGGAATTAAGGTCGCACCAACTGCTCCGGCATTAAACCACCTTCTTTTCGCTGATGGGAGCCTGTTGTTCGTCAAAGCAAGTGAAGAGGGAGCGAGACAAACTATTGCTTCACTGGATAAGTATTGAATGCTTTAGATCAAAGAGTAAATTTGTACAAATCTTCAGTCTTTTTGTTCAAAATATTATGCAAGTACCATACGAGTCATTTAATGAGAAATATTTTGGCATGCCGTGATGTTTGGTCGATCTTTGAATGGGGCCTTCAAGTATTTGAGGGACAGGGTTTGGAAACAAGTACATGGATGGATCGAGATGATCTTGTTGGCAGGTGATATCCCAAACGTATCTATAATTTCTTATGTTCCATGCTACTTTTATGATGATACTCACATGTTTTATACACATTATATGTCATTATTATGCGTTTTCTGGAACTAACCTATTGACGAGATGCCGAAGGACCGATTGTTGTTTTCTGCTGTTTTTGGTTCCGTAAATCCTAGTAAGGAAATATTCTCGAATCGGACGAAATCAATGCCCAGGCATCCTATTTTTCCACGAAGCTTCCAGAACACCCGAGAGCCACCAGAGGGGAGCCCTGGTGGGCCCAGATGATAGGGCGGCGCGGCCAGGCTAGGGCTCACGCCCCCCTATTGTGTGGCGCCCCGTCAGCCCTCCGACTCCGCCTGTTCGCCTATTTAAAGGTCCCTGACCTAAAACTTCGATACGGAAAAGCCACGGTACGAGAAACCTTCCAGAGCTGCCGCCATCGCGAAGCCAAGATCTGGGGGACAGGAGTCTCTGTTCCGGCACGCCGCGGGACGGGGAAGTGCCCCCGGAAGGCTCCTCCATCGACACCACCACCATCTTCATCAACGCTGCTGTCTCCCATGAGGAGGGAGTAGTTCTCCATCGAGGCTCGGGGCAGTACCGGTAGCTATGTGGTTAATCTCTCTCCTATGTACTTCAATACAATGATCTCATGAGTTGCCTTACATGATTGAGATTCATATGAGTTTTGTATCACTATTAGTCTATGTGCTACTCTTGTGATGTTATTAAAGTAGTCTATTCCTCCTTCATGGTGTAATGGTGACAGTGTGTGCATCGTGTAGTACTTGGCGTAGGCTATGATCATAATCTCTTGTAGTTTATGGAGTTAATTATTACTATGATAGTATTGATGTGATTTATTCCCCCTTCGTAGTGTGATGGTGACAGTGTGCATGCTATGTTAGTACTCGGTTTAAATTGCAAAGATCTATTAAGCTCTAAAGGTTACTTAAATATGAATGTCGAATGTTGTGGAGCTTGTTAACTCCGGCATTGAGGTGCTCTTGTAGCCCTACACAACGAATGGTGTTCATTATCAAACAAGAGTATATGTAGCACAAAGGAAGAGAACTTATTTATTTATGTGATCAATGTTGAGAGTGTCCACTAGTGAAAGTATGATCCCTAGGCCTTGTTTCCAAATACCGCAATCATCGCTTGTTTACTTGTTTCTATCGCATCTTTACTTCCTGCAATATTACTACCGTCAATCGCACGCCAACAAGCACTTTTCACGGCGCCGTTACTATCGCTCATATTCATTCATACCACTTGTATTTCACTATCTCTTCGCCGAACTAGTGCACCTATACATCTGACAAGTGTATTAGGTGTGTTGGGGACACAAGAGACTCCCGTAGACATCAAGCACTTTTCTGGCGCCGTTGCCGGGGAGGAAAGGTAAAAGGCACTCATACTCCGGTCCCAGGTAAAGTACTTTTCTGGCGCCGTTGTGTATGTGCTCGAAGCTATTTCCTTTAGATCCCGCAATTGCATCTTTTTGTTTCTTGTTTTACACTAGTAAGGCATAATGGAAAACATCCGTGAGCTTTTTGTACTATTTCTCGAGTCAAGACATGAATGGTTTAATGCGAAAATTTAAAAACCTATGGAACCTTATTTGCATGCTAGTAGTAATATTAGTATGAACGCTTTGAACACCATTATTGATAATGATATAGAAAATTCTAAGCTTGGGGAGGTCGGTTTTGATGAAAATGATCTCTTTAGCCCTCCGGGTATTGAGGAGAAAGTTTATGTTGATTATGATATGCCTCCCATATATGATGATTATAATGATAGTGGTCTTTTGTTGCCACCTACTATGGAGGATAAAGCTTGTTATGATTATACTATGCCTCCTATATTTGATAATGAGAATAATAATGATAGCTACTTTGTTGAATTTTCTCCCACTATTACTAATAAAATTGATTATGCTTATGTGGAGAGTAATGATACTTTTATGCATGTGAATAAGAATGCTTTATGTGATAGTTACTTTGTTGAGTTTGCTCATGATGCCACTGAAAGTTATTATGAGAGAGTAAAATATGGTTGTAGAAGTTTTCATGTTACTAAAACACCTCTCTATATGCTCGAAATTTTTGAAGTTACACTTGTTTTATCTTTCTATGCTTGTTGCATCATGCTTCATGAATTTATTTATTTACAAGACTCCTATGCATAGGAAGCATGTTAGGATTAAATTTGTTTTGCATTTGCTTCTTGATGCTCTCTTTTGCTTCAACTTTTATTTCTTGCGAGTGCATCACTAAAACTGCTGAGCCCATCTTAATGGCTATAAAGAAAGAACTTCTTGGGAGATAACCCATGTCTTTATTTTACTACAGCACTTTTATTTTATATTTGCATCTTGGAAGTTGTTACTACTTTAGCAACCTCTCCTTATCTTTATTTTATTGCATTGTTGTGCCAAGTAAAGTCTTTGATAGTAAAGTCAATACTAGATTTGGATTACTGTGCAGAAACAGATTTCTTGCTGTCACGAATTTCGATCCGCCTCTCTGTAGGTAGCTTAGAAAAATCTGCCAATTTACGTGCGTGATCCTCAGATATGTACGCAACTTTCATTCAATTTGGGCATTTTCATTTGAGCAAGTCTGGTGCCTCAATAAAATTCGTCTTTACGGACTGTTCTGTTTTGACAGATTCTGCCTTTTATTTCGCATTGCCTCTTTTGCTATGTTGGATGGATTTGTTTGTTCCATTACCTTCCATTAGCTTTGAGCAATGTCCAGAAGTGTTAAAAATGATTGTGTCACCTCTGAACATGTGAATTTTTGATTATGCACTAACCCTCTAATGAGTTTGTTTTGAGTTTGGTGTGGAGGAAGTTTTCAAGGGTCAAGAGAGGAGGATGATACAATATGATCAAGAAGAGTGAAAAGTCTAAGCTTGGGGATGCCCCCGTGGTTCATCCCTGCATATTTCAAGAAGACTCAAGCATCTAAGCTTGGAGATGCCCAAGGCATCCCCTTCTTCATCGACAACTTATCAGGTCATTTCTCTTGAAACTATATTTTATTCAGTCACATCTTATGTGCTTTACTTGGAGCGTCTGTATATTTTTGTTTTCGTTTTTGTTTGAATAAAATATGATCCATCATGCTTGTGTGGGAGAGAGACACGCTCCGCTGTTGCATATGAACACATGTGTTCTTAGTTCTATCTTTTAATGTTCATGGCGAAGGGTGAAACTGGTTCGTTAATTGTTATATGGTTGGAAACAGAAAATGCTGCATGTGATAATTGGTATAATGTCTTGAATAATTGATACTTGGCAATTGTTGTGCTCATATAGATCATGTTTAAGCTCTTGCATCATGTACTTTGTACCCATTAATGAAGAACTACATAGAGCTTGTTAAAATTTGGTTTGCATGATTAGTTTCTCTAAGTCTAGATATTTTCACGGTTAAGGTGTTTGAACAACAAGGAAGACGATGTAAAGTCTTATAATGCTTACAATATGTTCATATGTGAGTCTTGTCTGCACCGTTTTACACTTGAGTTTGCTTGAAACAACCTTGCTAGCCTAGCCTTGTATTGAGAGGAATTCTTCTCGTGCATCCAAATCCTTGAGCCAAATACTATGCCATTTGTGTCCACCATACCTACCTACTACATGGTATTTCTCTGCCATTCCAAGCAAATACTTCATGTGCTACCTTTAAACAATTCAAAAGCTATTATCTCTTATTTGTGTCAATGTTTTATAGCTCATGAGGAAGTATGTGGTGTTTTATCTTTCGATCTTGTCATTTACTTTTGACAGACTTTCACAATGGACTAGTGGATCATCCGCTTATCCAATAATTTTGCAAAAAGAGGCGGCAATGGGGTGCCCAGCCCCAATTAATTAACTTGCATTAATAATTCTCTTCACATGTTTTGCTCGATTCATCGGTAAGCAACTTAATTTTGCAAATAGACACTCCTTCATGGTATGTGATTGTTGGAAGGCACCCGAGGATTCGGTTAGCCATGGCTTGCGTAAGCAAAAGGTTGGGAGGAGTGTCATCCATAAATAAAGAAAAACTAAACTAAAGTACATGTGTAAACAAAACAGAAGAGGGATGATCTACCTTCCTGGTAGAGATAACGTCCTTCATGGGAGCCGCTTGATGTCTACGGGAGCTTCTATTCTTATAGACAATGTTGGGCCTCCAAGAGCAGAGGTTTGTAGAACAGCAGCAGTTTTCCCTTAAGTGGATCACCCAAGGTTTATCGAACTCAGGGAGGAAGAGGTCAAAGATATCCCTCTCATGCAACCCTGCAACCACAAAGCAAGAAGTCTCTTGTGTCCCCAACACACCTAATAGGTGCACTAGTTTGGCGAAGAGATAGTGAAATACGGGTGGTATAAATAAGCAGTAGCAACGCAGCAGTAGTAACGCAGTAAAACAGTAAACAAGCAGCGATAGCAGTATTTAGGAACAAGGCCTAGGGATCATACTTTCACTAGTGGACACTCTCAACATTGATCGTATAATAAATAACTCTTTCTCATATGTGCTACATACACTCTTTTGTTGGATGATGAACACATTGCGTAGGATTACACGAACCCTCAATGCCGGAGTTAACAAGCTCCACAATTCAATGTTCATATTTAAATAACCTTAGAGCATAATAGATTATTGCAAAATAAACCAAGAACTAACATAGTGCACACACCTTGTCCACATTACACTATGAAGGAGGAATAGATCACATCAATACTATCATAATGATAATTAACTCCACAATCTACAAGAGATCATGATCATAGCCTACGACAAGAACCACACGGTGCACACACTAGTCACCTTTACACCATGCAGGAGGAATAGACTACTTTAATAATATCACATGAGTAGCACACAACTAGTAGCGATACAAAGCTCATCATATGGATCTCAATCATGTAAAGCAGCTCATGAGATCATTATATTGAAGTACATAGGAGAGAGATTAACCACATAGCTACCGGTACAGCCCCGAGCATCGATGGAGAACTACTCCCTCCTCATGGGAGACGAGCGAGCGTTGATGAAGATGGCGGTGGTGTCGATGGAGAAGCCTTCCGGGGCACTTCCCCGTCCCGGCGGCGTGCCGGATTAGAAACTCCTGTCCCCCGGATCTTGGCTTCGCGATGGCGGCGGCTACGGAAGGTTTCTCGTACCGTGGTTTTTCCGTATCGAGGTTTTAGGTCCGGGACCTTTATATAGGCGAAGAGGCGGAGTCGGAGGGTCAACGGGGCGACGACACCATAAGGCGGCGCGGCCGGGGCCTGGGCCGCGCCGGCCTATCATCTGGGGCCTGTGTGGCCTCCCTCTGGTGACTCTCGGGTGGTCTGGATGCTTCCGGGCAAAATAGGAACCTTGGCGTTGATTTCGTCCAATTCCGAGAATATTTCGTTACTAGGATTTCTGAAACCAAAAACAGCAGAAAACAGGAACTGGCACTTCGGCATCTTGTTAATAGGTTAGTTCCGGAAAATGCATAAATATGACATAAAATGTGCATATAACATGTAGATATCATCAATAATGTGGCATGGAACATAAGAAATTATCGATACGTCGGAGACGTATCGGCATCCCCAAGCTTAGTTTCGCTCGTCCCGAGCAGGTAAACGATAACAAAGATAATTTACGGAGTGACATGCCATCATAAACTTGATCATATTGTAAACATATGTAATGAATGCAGCGATCAAAACAATGGTAATGACATGAGTAAACAACTGAATCATAAAACAATGACTTTTCATGAATAGCACTTTCAAGACGAGCATCAATAAGTCTTGCATAAGAGTTAACTCATAAAGCAATAATTTAAAGTAAAGACATTGAAGCAACACAATGGAAGATTAAGTTTCAGCGGTTGCTTTCAACTTGTAACATGTATATCTCATGGATAATTGTCAACATAGAGAAATATAACAAGTGCAATATGCAAGTATGTAGGAATCAATGCACAGTTCACACAAGTGTTTGCTTCTTGAGGTGGAGAGAGATAGGTGAACTGACTCAACATAAAAGTAAAAGAAAGGTCCTTCAAAGAGGAAAGCATCGATTGCTATATTTGTGCTAGAGCTTTTATTTTGAAAACATGAAACAATTTTGTCAAAGGTAGTAATAAAGCATATGAGTTATGTAAATTATATCTTACAAGTTGCAAGCCTCATGCATAGTATACTAATAGTGCCCGCACCTTGTCCTAATTAGCTTGGACTACCGGATCATCGCAATACACATGTTTTAACCAAGTGTCACAATGGGGTACCTCCATGCCGCCTTGTACAAAGGTCTAAGGAGAAAACTCGCATTTTGGATTTCTCGCTTTTGATTATTCTCAACTTAGACATCCATACCGGGACAACATGGACAACAGATAATGGACTCCTCTTTAATGCATAAGCATGTGGCAACAATTATTATTCTCATATGAGATTGAGGATATATGTCCAAAACTGAAACTTCCACCATGAATCATGGCTTTAGTTAGCGGCCCAATGTTCTTCTCTAACAATATGCATGCTCCAACCATTAAGGTGGTAGATCTCTCTTACTTCGAGACAAGACGGACATGCATAGCAACTCACATGATATTCAACAAAGAGTTGATGGCGTCCCCAGGAGCATGGTTATCGCACAACAAGCAACTTAATAAGAGATAAAGTGCATAAGTACATATTCAATACCACAATAGTTTTTAAGGCTATTTTGTCCCATGAGCTATATATTGCAAAGGCGAATGATGAAAATTTTAAAGGTAGCACTCAAGCAATTTACTTTGGAATGGCGGAGAAATACCATGTAATAGGTAGGTATGGTGGACACAAATGGCATAGTAGTTGGCTCAAGGATTTTGGATGCATGAGAAGTATTCCCTCTCGATACAAGGTTTAGGCTAGCAAGGTTTATTTGAAACAAACACAAGGATAAACTGGTGCAGCAAAACTCACATAAAAGACATATTGTAAACATTATAAGACTCTACACCATCTTCCTTGTTGTTCAAAACTCAATACTAGAAATTATCTAGACTTTAGAGAGACCAAATATGCAAACCAAATTTTAGCAAGTTCTAGGTGTTTCTTCATTAATAGGTGCAAAGTATATGATGCAAGAGCTTAAACATAAGCACAACAATTGCCAAGTATCACATTATCCAAGACATTTTACCAATTACTACATGTAGCATTTTCCGTTTCCAACCATATAAAAATGAACGAAGCGAGTTTTAACCTTCGCCATGAACATTAAAAGCTAAGAACACATGTGTTCATACGAACCAGCGGAGCGTGTCTCTCTCCCACACAAGCATTTATTCAAACAAAAACAAAAACAAAAGCACACATACGCTCCAAGTAAAGTACATAAGATGTGGCCGAATAAAAATATAGTTTCAAGAGAAGAAACCTGATAATTTGTCGATGAAGAAGGGGATGCCTTGGGCATCCCCAAGCTTAGATGCTTGAGTCTTCTTGAAATATGCAGGGCTGAACCACCGGGGCATCCCCAAGATTAGACTTTTCACTCTTCTTGATCATAGTATATCATCCTCCTCTCTTGACCCTTGAAAACTTCCTCCACACCAAACTCGAAACAAACTCATTGGAGGGTTAGTGCATAATCAAAAAGTCACATGTTCAGAGGTGACACAATCATTCTTAACACTTCTGGATATTGCTCAAAGCTACTGGAAGGTAATGGAACAAAGAAATCCACCCAACACACCGAAAGAAGCAATGCGAAATAAAAGGCAGAATCTGTCAAAACAGAACAGTCCGTAAAGACGAATTTTAAAAGGGCACCAGACTTGCTCAGATGAAAATGCCCAAATTGAATGAAAGTTGCGTACATATCTGAGGATCACTCACGTAAATTGGCATAATTTTCTGAGTTACCTACGAGAGAATTAGGCCCAGATTCGTGACAGACAAAGAAATCTGTTTACTGCGCAGTAATCCAAATCTAGTATTCACTTTACTATCAAAGACTTTACTTGGCACAACAAAACACAAAACTAAGATAAGGAGAGGTTGCTACAGTAGTAAACAACTTCTAAGACACAAATATAAAACAAAGTACTGTAGCAAAATAACACATGGGTTATCTCCCAAGAAGTTCTTTCTTTATAGCCATTAAGATGGGCTCAGCGAGTTTTAATGATGCACTCGCAAGAAATAGTAGTTGAAGCAAAAGAGAGAATCAAGAGGCAAATTCAAAACAAATTTAAGTCTAACATGCTTCCTATGCATAGGAATCTTGTAAATAAACAAGTTCATGAAGAGGAAAGTAACAAGCATAGGAAGATAAAACAAGTGTAGCTTCAAAAATTTCAGCACATAGAGAGACATTTTAGTAACATGAAAATTTCTACAACCATATTTTCCTCTCTCATAATAACTTTCAGTAGCATCATGAGCAAACTCAACAATATAACTATCACATAAAGCATTCTTATCATGAGTCTCATGCATAAAATTATTACTCTCCACATAAACATAGTCAATTTTATTGGTAATAGTGGGAGCAAATTCAACAAAGTAGCTATCATTATTATTCTCATCAAGTGTAGGAGGCATAGTATAATCACAACAAAATTTACTCTCCATAGTAGGTGGCACCAAAAGACCACTATCATTATAATCATCATAAATAGGAGGCAAAGTATCATCAAAGAAAATTTTCTCCTCAATGCTTGGGGTACTAAAAGATCATGAAAACCAGCTTCCCCAAGCTTAGAACTTTCTATATCATTATCAACAATGGTGTTCAAAGCGTTCATACTAATATTACTACCAAGCATGCAAATAAGATTTCATAGGTTTTTTTAATTTTCGCATCAAACAATCCATGTTTTAAATCAGGAAATAGAATAAGAAGCTCATTGTTGTCCATTATGCCTAACTAGTGTAAACAAGAAACAAAAAGATGCAATTGCGGGATCTAAAGGAAATAGCTTCGAGTACTTACAACGGCGAAAATAGCTTAGTAGCCGAGATCCGGAGTGTGAGTACCTTTTACCTTTCCTCCCCGGCAACGGCGCAAGAAAATAGCTTGCTGTCCACAAGCGGCGCGTGGTTGACGAGGGAGGAAATCCCTGTGTAGAAGCTTTTCATTCCCCGGCAACGGCGCCGAGAAAATAGCTTGATGTCTATGGGAGCTTCTATTCTTGTAGACGGTGTTGGGCCTCCAAGAGCGAGAGGTTTGTAGAACGGCAGCAGTTTTCCCTTAAGTGGATCACCCAAGATTTATCGAACTCGGGGAGGAAGAGGTCAAAGATATCCCTCTCATGCAACCCCGCAACCACAAAGCAAGAAGTCTCTTGTGTCCCCAACACACCTAATAGGTGCACTAGTTCGGCGAAGAGATAGTGAAATACGGGTGGTATAAATAAGCGGTAGCAACGCAGCGAGTAGTAACGTAGTAAAACAAGTAAACAAGCAGCGATAGCGATATTTAGGAACAAGGCCTAGGGATCATACTTTCACTAGTGGACACTCTCAACATTGATCGCATAATAAATAACTCTTTCTCATATGTGCTACATACACTCTTTTGTTGGATGATGAACACATTGCGTAGGATTACACGAACCCCCAATACCGGAGTTAACAAGCTCCACAATTCAACGTTCATATTTAAATAACCTTAGAGCATAATAGATTATTGCAAAATAAACCAAGAACTAACATAGTGCACACACTGTCCACATTACACTATGAAGGAGGAATAGATCACATCAATACTATCATAATGATAATTAACTCCACAATCTACAAGAGATCATGATCATAGCCTATGACAAGAACCACACGGTGCACACACTAGTCACCTTTACACCATGCAGGGAGGAATAGACTACTTTAATAATATCACATGAGTAGCACACAACTAGTAGCGATACAAAGCTCATCATATGGATCTCAATCATGTAAAGCAGCTCATGAGATCATTGTATTGAAGTACATAGGAGAGAGATTAACCACATAGCTACCGGTACAGCCCCGAGCCTCGATGGAGAACTACTCCCTCCTCATGGGAGACAGCAGCGTTGATGAAGATGGCGGTGGTGTCGATGGAGAAGCCTTCCGGGTGCACTTCCCCGTCCCGGCGGCGTGCCGGAACGGAGACTCTGTTCCCCGGATCTTGGCTTCGCGATGGCGGCGGCTACGGAAGGTTTCTCGTACCGTGGTTTTTCCGTATCGAAGTTTTAGGTCTGGGACCTTTATATAGGCGAAGAGGCGGAGTCGGAGGGTCAACGGGGCGACGACACCATAAGGCGGCGCGGCCAGGGCCTAGGCCGTGCCGGCCTATCATCTGGGGCCTGTGTGGCCCCCCTCTGGCGACTCTCGGGTGTTATGGATGCTTCCGGGCAAAATAGGAACCTGGGCGTTGATTTCGTCCAATTCCGAGAATATTTCTTTACTAGGATTTCTGAAACCAAAAACAGCAGAAAACAGGAACTGACACTTCGGCATCTTGTTAATAGGTTAGTTCCAGAAAATGCATAAATATGACATAAAATGTGCATATAACATGTAGATATCATCAATAATGTGGCATGGAACATAAGAAATTATCGATACGTCGGAGACGTATCACCGCTCTTGAAAGTTTGGTCGATAAGGTAGTTAGAGTACCCATTACCATTCGTTGACAACAACAAACACCTCTCAAAACTTTATTTGTATGCTCTCTATATGATTTCAAAACTTAAAAAGCTCTAGCACATGATTTAATCCCTGCTTCCCTCTGCGAAGGGTCATTCTTTTACTTTATTGTTGAGTCAGTTCACCTATTCCTTCTATCTTAGAAGCAAACACTTGTATCAACTGCGTGCATTGATTCTTACATGTTTACCTATTGCACTTGTTATATTACTTTGTGTTGATAATTATCCATGAGATATATATATTACAAGTTGAAAGCAATTGCTGAAACTTATATCTTCCTTTGTGTTGCTTCAATGCCTTTACTTTGAATTTATTGCTTTATGAGTAACTCTTATGCAAGTCTTATAGATGCTTGTCTTGAAAGTATTATTCATGAAAAGTCTTTGCTATATGATTCATTTGTTTACTCATTATCTTCATCATTGCTTCGAATCACCACATTCATCTCATATGATTTACAATAGTATGATCAAGATTATGATAGCATGTCACTTCAGAAATTATCTTTGTTATCGTTTACCTACTCGAGGGCGAGCACGAACTAAGCTTGGGGATGCTTGATACGTCCCAAACGTATCTATATTTTCTTATGTTCCATGCTACTTTTATGATGATACTCACATATTTTATACACATTATATGTCATTATTATGCGTTTTCCGGAACTAACCTATTGACGAGATGCCGAAGGGCCAGTTGTTGTTTTCTGCTGTTTTTTGGTTCCAGAAATCCTAGTAAGGAAATATTCTCGGAATCGGACGAAATCAATGCCAAGCATCCTATTTTCCCACGAAGCTTCCAGAACACCCGAGAGCCACCAGAGGGGAGCCCTGGTGGGCCCAGATGATAGGGCGGCGCGGCCAGGCTAGGGCCCGCGCCCCCCTATTGTGTGGCGCCCCGTCGGCACTCCGACTCCGCCTCTTCGCCTATTTAAAGGTCCACGACCTAAAACTTCGATATGGAAAAGCCACGGTACGAGAAACCTTCCGAGCCGCCGCCATCGCGAAGCCAAGATCCGGGGACAGGAGTCTCGTTCCGGCACGCCGCCGGGATGGGGAAGTGCCCCGGAAGGCTCCTCCATCGACACCACCGCCATCTTCATCAACGCTGCTTGTCTCCCATGAGGAGGGAGTAGTTCTCCATCGACGCTCGGGGCTGTACCGGTAGCTATGTGGTTAATCTCTCTCCTATGTACTTCAATACAATGATCTCATGAGCTGCCTTACATGATTGATATTCATATGAGTTTTGTATCACTATTAGTCTATGTGCTACTCTTGTGATGTTATTAAAGTAGTCTATTCCTCCTTCACGGTGTAATGGTGACAGTGTGTGCATCGTGTAGTACTTAGCGTAGGCTATGATCATAATCTCTTGTAGGTTATGGAGTTAATTATTACTATGATAGTATTGATGTGATTTATTCCCCCTTCGTAGTGTGATTGTGACAGTGTGCATGCTATGTTAGTACTCAGTTTAAATTGCAAAGATCTATTATGATCTAAAGGTTACTTAAATATGAATGTCGAATGTTGTGGAGCTTGTTAACTCCGGCATTGAGGTGCTCTTGTAGCCCTACACAACGAATGGTGTTCATTATCAAACAAGAGTATATGTAGCACAAAGGAAGAGAACTTATTTATTTATGTGATCAATGTTGAGAGTGTCCACTAGTGAAAGTATGATCCCTAGGCCTTGTTTCCAAATACCGCAATCATCGCTTGTTTACTTGTTTACTTGCATCTTTACTTCCTGCAATATTACTACCATCAACTACACGCCGGCAAGCACTTTTACGGCGCAGATTACTACTGCTCATATTCATTCATACCACTTGTATTTCACTATCTCTTCGCCGAACTAGTGCACCTATATATCCGACAAGTGTATTAGGTGTGTTGGGGACACAAGAGACTTCTTGTATCGTGATTGCAGGGGTTGCTTGAGAGGGATATCTTTGTCCTCTTCCTCCCCGAGTTCGATAAACCTTGGGTGATCCACTTAAGGGAAACTTGTCTGCTATTCTACAAACCTCTCGCTCTTGGAGGCCCAACACTTGTCTACAAGAATAGAAGCACCCGTAGACATCGGCGGGAGGCAAGGAGGTGCTGATCAAGTCGGTGGTACAAGCTATCCCGACCTTTTCCATGTTGTTGTTCAAGCTGCCAAGAGGTTTATGTCTCCACATTAATTCGTTGATCCGTAATTTATGGTGGGGAAGCAAGAAAGAAAAGAGGCGGACACATTGGGTCTCATGGGAAGTGATGCGTTGTCCCAAGGCGGATGGAGGTTTAGGGTTTAGAGGTATTGAACTCTTAAATATTGCGTTATTTGCACGTCAGGTATGGCGGATATTATAAAATCCAGACACACTCGGTGCAAGGATATTTAAAGCGGTTTATTTCCCTTCCACGGACTTCCTCAATGTATCGGTGGGATCCCAGCCTTCACAGGTATGGGGATCATTATTGGAAGGAAGAGATGCTCTTAAATATGAGTTAATCAAGGGGATCGGTACTGGCCAGGATACACATGCATGGAACCAAAATTGGCTCCCGAGAGATGACATGCCCCCCCCCCCCCAAAAGTCAGTAGCTTCATCAATGCTGACTCGGTGACATGGAACATAGTAGCTTTGGAGAAGTTCTTTATTCCAACGGATGCAGAATGTATCTGCAAAATTCAACTCACCAGATGACGTCTTGCAGACACCTGGTCATGGAATTATGAGCGGACTGGTATTCTCACTATTCGCTCAGTCTATCGTATGCTGGTCAGAACAAAGAAGAGGAAGGAGGAATGGATAGAGCAACGACCAGCAAGGTCAGACATAGCTTTGGAGGAGAAACAATGGACCAAGTTATGGAAAACCCAAGTGCCATCCGAGCTGCGAGTCTTTTTGTGGAGGTTAGCTCATCAATCCCTTCCTACCGGAGATGTGAGACAACACATGAACATGGCCGAGACGAGCCAATGCTCGGTGTGTGGAGATGAGTACTCCTGGCGGCATTCGTTGCTTGATCGCAACATGTCTAGCTGCGTTTGGGACCTTCTTGATGAGGAGGTCACTCAACATATGATCGTTTGTGCGGAAGCTGAAACGGTGGCCCTTCACAGGTTATGGAAACGCTAAAGCTCGATGAATTCATCCGAGTTTGTTGTCACGTTGTGGGCACTACGGTATGCCCGACGATAATTGATCCATGACGGTGAACATCAGAGCCCCTTGTCCACATTCTTATTTGCCATAAGGTTCATCGATGATCTATCCTTGGCTGCTAAACATACAGTTCTTGGACCTGTCGCTGGATAGGAAGTATAGAAGGGGTGGATTCCACTGGCAGAAGGACAAGCCAATGTTAATGTTGATGCGGCACTAGCGAGGTTGGGCACGGGAGTTGATCTAGCGATAATGTGCCATGATGCCAAGAACAACAAGAACAAGTCAATCACAAACAACTAGAGAATCCAAATGGAACACTAGCAAAGGGGCCCTCAAGCAAATGAGGGAGAAATGCAAATCGCTTTGGTGAAGATGTAGATCCGGGTCTTCTCCTTCGATTCTCCAAAGATCAAAGGCTTTGGATGGTTGAAGGAGGAGATCTAGTGATTCTTGTGGCTCAACAATGGCAAGATCTTCTTTTTGGGATGAGCAACCTCTTCCATTGAGGAAGAGGGCTATTTATATGAGTAGATGCTTAAGATCTGACCATTGTGGACTTTTTCGTGTAAAACTAGAAGTACCGGCCGCAAGGGCCGGAAGTTCCAGCTAGATCCCTTTTTCTGCTGATCAGATGTTGTTGCTGATGCTGGAGGAACTGACAAGGGCGGTAGTACTGACGAGCGGTACTACCGACCAAGTTCCAGCCTACTTCTAGAAAGGCACGAAACACCCCTGGAAACATACTGCAAGCAAATGTGTTGTTTCCGAAACTAGACCGGAAGTAGGGCAGAAGTACCGGTCGCCGGTACTACCGGCCTACTTCCACCCATGGCCATTGCAATGCGCTGTGCTGGTGCTGCCGGTAGGGGAATCTGGGCGGAAGTTCCGCCAGCTCGGACCAGAACTTCCGCCTAGAGCAGAAACACATCAACTTCTTCAGTTTTGAGTTATCTGTCTAGGAGACTTATGTGTAACATCAATCTATATACATGTATACATCAACACACATAAACTTGTGTCTGTGTTGACATCAAATACACAAAACCCATAAGAACGGGAAATGTTCTTTCACCAATCCGATGTTTCATGCTCGCACCAAATATATTGAGCTTGATTTTTATTTTGTTCGAGAAGACAGAGTGGCTAGTAAACTACTTGATGTCCGTTTTATCTCAAGCAAATACCAGACTGCTGATGCTTTCACCAAGAAAGAAATTTGAGGATTTCAAACGTAATCTCAACCTTTGCAAGGTTTATATTAGGGGGTGGGTGCATTTTATTTTATTTCATATTGTATATGTATAGGTATAGAGTAGTAATAATCTACCATTTTTACATACTGTCTCTATACAATGCCACCACAAGGTTTTTCATGTCTATACACGTAACCGAAACCTCCAACGAGGGTATCGTTCTCCACACAATAACACTACGAAAGCCAAAGCATCCATGGACCAACTCTTGTACAATTGCATCCATCCAGCATTGCCTTCTTATTTATTTCCCCTATGGGATGCATTCATCAAAAATATCTCTTGGCTCTTTATATGTACAACATACATCGGAAACTCGAAGTGTAGCCCAAGCTACACGCCTCCTGTTTTTTTTACAAAATTCGAATTCAACATTTTAAAGTTTCAAAAAAATCTGAAAACAAACCTCGATGTAGCCAATGATGTACTCTATCATTGTGCAAAATCTCAGGATGAAATACGTTATATATTCTATATTCTAGGCGACAGAAAAATTAACAAATTCAAATGTTGGAGGTTTCAGAATCTGTACCGTCCACTTTTCAGATCCACATATTTGTGAATTTTACACAATCCAAAATACTCAGTCTTTCGAATTGCTTTTTTCACAGCGGTAGAGTACATCATTGTCTACCTCTAGATTTTTTATTCACATTTTTATAAAACTAAAAAAATGCAATTTTCAAAATTTCAAAATAAAAACGGGCTTCATGTAGCCTGAGCTCGAAAGTGACACACTCATACATGCAATATATAAGGGTGACTGAAAGTACGGCATATGCATCAGCCAATGTAGGGAATTTAGTTCACAGATCACAAAGGGTGCAATAATATAGAAATCAGTCAATGAAATAGAAAAAAACATCATGTCCTCATACATGTCATACATACCGTAAAAGAACCAGAAGGTGTCGACACATTCTAGTTCTAGATACATCCATATTATCGACTAGTTCTAGTTACATCCATATTATCGACTAGTTCTAGATACATCCATATTATTGACAAGTAATATGAATATGAGGGAGTATTATTTTCCTTAATATTTTATGCTCGACCAAATATGTCTTAATTATAAAATAATACGTGGGAAATATAGTTAGTGTAGGATCTAGATGGTATGATCTACAATGTCATTTTTATTTACTCCCGGCAATCAAATATATGAGTAATACACCACAAAAAAGTATTTCACTGAAATCGCATTTACAAAAAATCCCAGCGATATAACTTTTGTAACATATAACTCATATTTTGTAGATAAAACTTAAGGGAAAAGTTTTTTAAAAACATTAGGCCTTGTAAACCTGGACAGAGAGGGTGGATGGTATAATGATCTACTGTGTTATTTTGTTGTCTTTTAGGTGTTCGTGCATGCCACATAGTGTGGTGATGTGTCGATGTGTCATTTTATCTCTCCTTTTTTGCACTTAGCTTTAGTAGCAAAACATAACAAACTAATAAATTTTGGGTCTATAATTTTAGGCTTCATGTTCAACCGTGAACTCTTATTTTGTGTACAAGTTCCAAACAATTCTGAATTCCTTTTTTCTCTTTGGCGCTTTGAACATCATCCTAGCCTGCCATCATCGTCGACCATATTAGACAACTAAGCTGAGAACAGACCGGCCAGGTAAATGTACTAATCACAATTAATCAGACCATATATTAGTATTATCACTGGAACAAATTTGAACACGCCCTCATCTCCTTTGTTTAAGCAGGCCGGGAGAGAGGTTGCCAGTGCTAACAAGGGGAAAACACATCTTGAGTTTCCCCTTAAACAAAGTGAAACAGCGCTTTCAACGTGTCATCAACTGAGGCTCAAGCAAAGTGGATGTACGATAGTTGTCGTTGCATCATTCTCCATCACTTGATTAGCACCATGTACCTTCTCTCTTTTCCTAGTAGAAGGGAGCATGCAAGTTCTTTAGATCCTTTTCCTTTTTTGTTTTTGATTTCTCGGCGAGAGCTAGCGGGGACGGAATCTACCACAGCGTGCATGCCCCACCGTCGACGTTATGGGCCACGTCTTCGAGGTTCCACAGGCTTCCCCACGTGGCACCGTCGTCCTCGCTGGAGCCGTATTCCTGCTCGCTCGTCGACGCGCAGCAGCTGCCGCCGCCATGCCCGGCGTCGTGAAGGAGAACGCAGGACATGGGGCACAGGAAGTCCATGACGTCCCGCATGAGCAACTGATCCTCGTGTTCGTGGCCGGCCAACGTCGCCGCCGCGCAGCCCACGCTGCAGATCTTATCGTCGTCGACCTGAACGTCGGCGACGGTGCCTGCCGTGGCGAGCTCGACGTCGTCCTTGCCCTGCCCCAGAAGCAACTGCTGCTGCTGCTGCTGCTGCATCTCCCGGCGCTGCTTGAGGAACCTTGCCCTGGCGCGCTCGATGTTCTTGGACGGCTTTCCCTTCTTGAAGTGCGTCCTCCAGTAGTTCTTGATCTCGTTGTCCGTCCTCCCCGGGAGGCTGCGTGCAATCGTCGACCACCTGAACAAACATGTCAGGTGTCATGCGCTGAATTTAGTCACTGCACTGAGTGTTTTCTCCTGTATTTATCTCATGCATGCATGGTGAGCATGTTGGAGTTAATTGTGATATCGTAGTATTCTCTACCTGTTTCCCCACAAGGCGTGGAGCTGGACTATGGTGCTCTCCTCTTGTGGTGTGATCTTGCCCCTCTTTAGATCAGGTCTGAGGTAGTTAACCCACCGCAGCCTGCAACTCTTTCCACTTCTCTTCAGACCTGCAGCAACATAAGCTCTGATGAGAAATGGACTTTGGCGAAGTGGTCACCAACTCACAACGTGTGCACACAAAGTGGTGGTCCAGGAAAAATATACTATTGCCTGGCAAGGTATAATGGTGTTCAAATGGGTAGTAACTTACACTAGTCATTTGCTATATACTTTCAGAAATTGTTTGCGTTGAGCTTAACAAGAAGAATTGAATGGTCACAATTCACAACCCTTGTGCTGAATATGCTAGATCCGCCTCTTACTACTGTTAACGTTCGCCACCTGTATGTATGCGTGTGACATCGCTATATATTGATGCTTAATCTAATTACTAGCTTTCAGGTCTAAGTGCTGAGGCTTTCTATAATTGATAACAAACTCACTAAAATATTGTTCACACGTCAATCAACCCGGCCAATCCAATTTTGAGTAGCAATCTCGAGTTACATTAACACCCCCTATCACGACTAAGCTTACGATTCTGCGAGAGGTGGATGCAGACATGAACAGAGATAGTCCACCTATGCTGTGAACAGTAGTAATCACGTGTATTTGTTCCCACCGGACACTATCTCACTGGTGCATGAAACTTACCAGGTCCTCCCTTATACCCATGGACCATGATCAGCAACATATAAATGGCTGCGTCCTAGAGTCTAATAATTCTCGAATTACATGCATGAGCTCGTTTGTAATTGAAGATTTCCATAGGCATCTTGCCAATTCTAAGAAATTTTGGAATCGTTAGTGTTAAGAGATGAGTGAGTATGAAAGAGAGTTCAAGACAAGCTGGAGCAGACGACACCATGGACCATGGAAATCGACCTAACAGAACGGTATAAGGAAGTTCTTACAAGAACGCAGGACCCTACAAGGATCGAATCGTGCATGCATGCAGGTAGCTAGCTTTTGTGAACTTGCAAGTTGCAGGTACCGGAAGATCCTCAGGTGAACTTGCTAGTTGCAGGTACTTGAAGATCCTCAGGCGGACTTGCAAGTTGCAGGTACTTGAAGATCCTCAGGTGAACTTGCAAAGTTGCAAGTTGCAGCTGGTACTTGAAGATCCTAAGGTACAAGGAATGCCTAAAAGCTACGCGATTGACCTGGTTGACCACCCTGCAACTTGCAGGAAGGATCAATCAATCATTACTGGCAAGTTGCAGACCTGGTTGGTGAAAAAAGGAGGCTCTCGTACTAGAGGTCCTCGTGAAGCGAAAGATTATGATTCAAGGAAGAGCATAAACCATCAGATCAAGAAAAAGAAGCAGATTAATCCTGTAGATGATGATATTCTACCTGTGAGCTTGGAGACGGAATTCCACCTTCCCTCGCCGTGCTGGGCGACATGCTCGAGGAGCAGCTTGTCCTCATGGCTGGTCCATGGGCCTTTCCTCCACTCGTCATCCTGCTTTCCCCAGCAGGCCGCGAGCTGCCCCTCCGCCATTAATGGCGCCGCACAGCACTCTCCTCAGCTAGCTCTCCCGCTTAGCCGTAAGAGAACGCCCGGGGCTGATTCGCCTCAGTGCGGCTGCTGCTTTCGCTCTTTTCTTGGAGATATTTGCGGTGCTGGTAGGACAGAACGAATTAAGCCGAATTAGCGACTGTGCATCTACTATGGCAGGGCAGGGGAGCAGCCTTTCTTCCCTCTTTTGCTGTCGCTCACAACGAAGTGAGGCGATGGAACGAGTGAGGCGCTGCCGCGTATATATGGGGCAAATTCTCTGCGTCGCTGAATGGCCGTGTCATTGTCAGGGGAATTCCAGCTCCACTATGTGCCTTGGAGATTTTTTCCCAAAATGCCCACGGTAAAAATCTTCTTTACCTTGTCGTTCTATCTCTCACTCACTCTTTTAGAGAAGCACCGAAGTGAGTTAACCGCCTGTTGCTTACGGAAAGCGCCTGGGGTATATGTCGGCGCGATGATTTGGAAGAACCCATGGTGCGTTTTCTTTGAGCAAAAGAACCCATGGTGGCTTTGAGACCCAGGGTCCTCTCCCTGGCTAGCTTGTAAGATACAACCATAGGAAATAAGAAACACATAGAAACCGTAAATTTTGTCTTCTGATTTTTTACAACGATGCTGCTGAAATTTGAAGAGAGAAAATATTCATACTGAATACATATGGATTTCCCTGATTTGTAATTGTTGAGATACATATCTTGTATATCCGGATGTGTATCCTCTGTAGTTATTGTATAGCGATACATATCTTTGTATTTACTATTGGGCCCGCCTCCTTCCTTGTATAGTCGAGGACGTGGCCTATATATGTACCGCCATATGCATCCGATCAATACATCGAGCATTGCATCTCCTTCTACATGGTATCAGACACCTCCTAGATCCTAAACCCTAGCCGCGCGCCGCCTCTCCTTCCCGTGCGCCGCACCCCCCCTCCCCCAACCCCTAAATCCTAGCAGCGCCGCCTCTCCTCCCTCTCCAGCCGCGCGCCGCCTCCCCTTCCTCATCATGTCAACCCCTAGCTCCAACCCCTTCGCCGACTCCTCCATCCCCGACCCCGGCCAGCTCCGCGCCGTCGCCATCACCGACCATGTCCCCGTCAAGCTGTCCACCACCGCCGCTAACTACCTCGCCTGGAAGACGTACTTCTACCTCCTCTTCCGCGAGTACAACCTGCGCGACCACATCGACGGCACCGCCGACCTCCTCGCCTGCGACTCCGGACCGGCTGGCCATCGACGCCACCATCATCCGCCGGCTCTTCCTCACCGTCTCGCCGGACATCTTCAAGACCGTCGTTCGGGAAGGCGATGACGCCCGCACGGTGTGGGGAAAGATCAACGGCCTCTTCACCAATAACAAGCTCCAACGTGTTGTCTTTTTGCAGCAGGAATTCTTCGGAACACCCCAGGGTGATCAAACCTTGGACGCCTACTGCCTGCGCCTCAAGGCAATCGCCGACGAGCTCCAGGACCTTGGGTTCCGGATTGGCGACGAGCTCCTCCTCTCCACCCTCACCGCCGGCCTCAGCGAGGACCTCGGCAACGCCGCCTCCAACCTCACCCTCATGACCAACCCTACGTTCGAGCGGGCGGTCGACTACCTCCGGCTGGAGGAACGCCGGGCTGAAGGGTGTGCGCACCCGGGCGGTTCACACCGCTCTATGGGCCGGCGGCAACGGCGTTCTTCCTCATGGCGGAGGAGCTCCACCGGCGCCCACCCCCGCCCCTCCACACTCGCGCCTCAGCCGCAACAGCACCAAGGAGGAGGGGCGGTGGCCGCGGCCGTCGCCGTGGCCGTGGTGGTGGCCGTGGCGGTGGCCACAACGGCGGCCCCGGCATCGTCGGTCCGCGCCCCGGGTACTCACACCCCACTCCGCCGTGGGCGGCGGACACAACCCCTGGACGGGGGTCGTGCACGCCTACACCATGCCCGTTCCGCGCCCCCCGTCCCCGGCACCGTCGGCCCCCGTCCGCCGACGCACCGAGGCCTTCCTCGCCGCGCCACCGCAGGCTCCCGCCGGCCTGCCCTACGCTCCCGTCTACGGCGGCATGATGCCGCAGGCCCCGACGGCCCACCGGGATCCCGCGTTGTACACCGCCCTTCAGCACGCCCCCTCGGCTGGGCGCTTACCCTGGCGGTGGAGACTGGTTCATGGACACCGGAGCCTCCGCACACATGGCTGCTCACCCGGGTAACCTTTCCACTTCATCTCCAACATCCACTTCCTCTCGCATCATCGTCGGTAACGGTGCTGGTCTTCCCATCTCTCATATTGGCTCCACTCCTTTTCCTTCTAACTCCACACCATTGTCTCTTAATAATGTCTTAGTTTCACCACATCTTGTTCAGAATTTAGTTTCCGTCAAAACTCTTTCTCGCGATAACTCCGTAAGCTGTGGAATTTGACGAGTTTGGTTTTTACGTAAGGACGCCCGTACCCGGATGGTTTTGCACCGCTGTGAGAGTCCCGGCGACCTGTACCCCGTTCAGCCGTCTTCCTCCACTCACGCTGCACCTCGGGCGCTCTCGCCGGCGTCGACCTTTGGCACGCTCGTCTTGGCCATCCCAGCTCCACCTCGCTCCGTCAAATAATGAGAGGCTTTTCTTTTTCATGTAATAAAATGGCGGCTCACTCATGTGACGCCTGCCGACTAGGCAAACATGTTCGGCTTCCTTTTAGTACTTCATCCACGGTTGCATCTCTTCCTTTTCAATTACTTCATAGTGATGTATGGACGTCCCCTATACCGAGTCATTCTGGTTTTCTTTATTATCTTGTTATTCTCGATGATTTTTCTCACTTTGTCTGGACTTTTCCTCTTCGTAAGAAATCTGATGTCGCTTCAACACTCACCGCCTTTTATTCTTATGTGTCTACACAGTTCGGTCGTCCCATCCTCGCCCTCCAAACTGACAACGGCAAGGAGTTCGACAACTCCACCCACGGCACCATCTTCCGCTCCACCCGCTCCGATGCATCGCTGTTCGTGTACAACAACGGCGCCACCACCGCGTACTTGCTGCTCTACGTCGACGACATCATCTTAACGGCCAGCTCCACGGACCTACTGCGCCAGCTCACCGACCGTCTTCGCGCTGAGTTTGCCCTCAAGGATTTGGGGCCTCTGCACTACTTCCTCGGCATCGAGGTCGTCCGTCGCACCGACGGCTTCTTCCTCCATCAGCGCAAGTACGCCCGCATGAGCTCCTGGACCGCGCCGGTATGCTTAATTGCAAACCCGCGGCCACGCCTGTCGACACGAAGTCCAAGCTCTCCGCCACGGAAGGTTCCTTGGCCTCGGACGCGTCCTCTTACCGCTCCATCGTCGGTGCCCTGCGGTACCTCACCCTAACTCGCCCCGAGCTGCGGATGTCTTGTTCGGCGGGTGTTCCTTCACATGCACGCTCCGCGGGATCCTCATTGGGCTGCGGTCAAGCGGATCCTCCGCTACATTCGTGGTACCATGGACTTCGGTCTCTCTCTCCACGCCTCCACCGCCACGGACATCATCGCCTACTCGGACGCCGATTGGGCGAGGCTGCCCCGACACGCGTCGCTCCACGTCCGGCTACTGCGTCTACTTCGGCCCTTCGCCGATCTCCTGGTCGTCTAAGCGACAGCCCACGGTATCTCGCTCCGGCGCCGAAGCGGAGTACCGGGCTGTTGCTAACGCGGTCTGCTGAGGTCTCCTGGCTGCGGCAACTCCTCGTTGAGCTCTCATGTCCCGTCGCCAAAGCCACCGTGGTCTACTGCGACAATGTCTCCGCCGTCTACCTCTCCGCCAACCCGGTTCACCATCGCCGCACATATCTTGTATATCTGGATGTGTATCCTCTGTAGTTATTGTATAGCGATACATATCCTTGTATTTACTATTGGGCCCGCCTCCTTCCTTGTATAGTCGAGGACGTGGCCTATATATGTACCGCCATATGCATCCGATCAATACATCGAGCATTGCATCTCCTTCTACATGGTATCAGACACCTCCTAGATCCTAAACCCTAGCCGCGCGCCGCCTCTCCTTCCCGTGCGCCGCACCCCCCCTCCCCCAACCGCTAAACCCTAGCAGCGCCGCCTCTCCTCCCTCTCCCGGCCGCGCGCCGCCTCCCCTTCCTCATCATGTCAACCCCTAGCTCCAACCCCTTCGCCGACTCCTCCATCCCCGACCCCGGCCAGCTCCGCGCCGTCGCCATCACCGACCATGTCCCCGTCAAGCTGTCCACCACTCGCCGCTAACTACCTCGCCCGGAAGACGTACTTCTACCTCCTCTTCCGCGAGTACAACCTGCGCGATCACATCGACGGCACCGCCGACCTCCTCGCTCTGCGACGCCGGCCGGGCTGGCCATCGACGCCACCATCATCCGCTGGCTCTTCCTCACCGTCTCGCCGGACATCTTCAAGACCGTCGTTCGGGAAGGCGATGACGCCCGCACGGTGTGGGGAAAGATCAACGGCCTCTTCACCAATAACAAGCTCCAACGTGTTGTCTTTTTGCAGCAGGAATTCTTCGGAACACCCCAGGGTGATCAAACCTTGGACGCCTACTGCCTGCGCCTCAAGGCAATCTCCGACGAGCTCCAGGACCTTGGGTTCCGGATTGGCGACGAGCTCCTCCTCTCCACCCTCACCGCCGGCCTCAGCGAGGACCTCGGCAACGCCGCCTCCAACCTCACCCTCATGACCAACCCTACGTTCGAGCGGGCGGTCGACTACCTCCGGCCGGAGGAACGCCGGGCTGAAGGGTGTGCGCACCCGGGCGGTTCACACCGCTCTATGGGCCGGCGGCAACGGCGTTCTTCCTCATGGCGGAGGAGCTCCACCGGCGCCCACCCCCGCCCCTCCACACTCGCGCCTCGGCCGCAACGAGCACCAAGGAGGAGGGGGCGGTGGCCGCGGCCGTCGCCGTGGCCGTGGTGGTGGCCGTGGCGGTGGCCACAGCGGCGGCCCCGGCATCGTCGGTCCGCGCCCGGGTACTCACACCCCACTCCGCCGTGGGCGGGCGGACACAACCCCGGACGGGGGTCGTGCACGCCTACACCATGCCCGTTCCGCGCCCCCCGTCCCCGGCACCGTCGGCCCCCGTCCGCCGACGCACCGAGGCCTTCCTCGCCGCGCCACCGCAGGCCTCCGCCGGCCTGCCCTACGCTCCCGTCTACGGCGGCATGATGCCGCAGGCCCGACGGCCCATCGGGATCCCGCGTTGTACACCGCCCTTCAGCACGCCCCCTCACTCGGGCGCTTACCCGGCGGTGGAGACCGGTTCATGGACACCGGAGCCTCCGCACACATGGCTGCTCACCCGGGTAACCTTTCCACTTCATCTCCAACATCCACTTCCTCTCGCATCATCGTCGGTAACGGTGCTGGTCTTCCCATCTCTCATATTGGCTCCACTCCTTTTCCTTCTAACTCCACACCATTGTCTCTTAATAATGTCTTAGTTTCACCACATCTTGTTCAGAATTTAGTTTCAGTCAAAACTCTTTCTCGCGATAACTCAGTAGCTGTGGAATTTGACGAGTTTGGTTTTTCCGTAAAGGACGCCCGTACCCGGATGGTTTTGCACCGCTGTGAGAGTCCCGGCGACTGTGCCCCGTTCAGCCGTCTTCCTCCACTCACGCTGCACCTCGGGCGCTCTGCCGGCGTCGACCTTTGGCACGCTCGTCTTGGCCATCCCAGCTCCACCTCGCTCCGTCAAATAATGAGAGGCTTTTCTTTTTCATGTAATAAAATGGCGGCTCACTCATGTGGCGCTTTGCCGACTAGGCAAACATGTTCGGCTTCCTTTTAGTACTTCATCCACAGTTGCATCTCTTCCTTTTCAATTACTTCATAGTGATGTATGGACGTCCCCTATACCGAGTCATTCTGGTTTTCTTTATTATCTTGTTATTCTCGATGATTTTTCTCACTTTGTCCGGACTTTTCCTCTTCGTAAGAAATCTGATGTCGCTTCAACACTCACCGCCTTTTATTCTTATGTGTCTACACAGTTCGGTCGTCCCATCCTCGCCCTCCAAGCCGACAACGGCAAGGAGTTCGACAACACCACCATCCGCACCCTCCTCTCCACCCACGGCACCATCTTCCGCCTAACTTGCCCATACACCTCCCAGCAGAACGGCCGCGCCGAGCGCGTCCTACGCACCCTTAATGACTGCGTCCGTACCCTCTTGTTCCACGCCCACATGCCCCCTCAGTTCTGGCCGGACGCCCTCTCTACCGCCACCCTCCTAGTCAACCTACGCCCGTGTCGCCCTCGCTGGAATTACACACCACATAACCTCCTGTTTGGCTCACCCCCTCATACGACGGTCTCCGCATTTTTGGTTGTCGTTGTTTCCCTAGTACCGCTGCCACCACCCCTCATAAACTCGCACCTCGCTCCATTCCGTGTGTCTTTCTCGGTTACCCGGCTAACACCAAAGGCTACCGTTGCTATGATCCGGTCTCTCACCGCGTCATCACATCCCGGCACGTGTACTTTGATGAGCACTGTTTTCCCTTTGCACGGGAACGGATGAGGACTTCTCCTCCCGCGGCCCGACGGTCCGCGGCGTCGCGGCCCTACCTTGGTGGAGGTCCCTGGCTCGGCAGCGCCTCCGCGCACTCCCTCTACTACAGCTGCGACGCCTTCCGTGACGCCCTCGAGCCCTGCCTCGGGCTCACACGTGGCGCCCTCGAGCCCCGCCGCCTCGCCCTCGACACCGCCCGCGTCGCCCTCGAGCACTACCTCGGGCACCGCCGTGTCATCTGCGCCCTCGACCGCGTCGCCCTCGAGCCCCGGCTCGGGCGATGCTTCGCCTCCGGCCCCGCCTCCGCCTCCTCCGCCGCCGGCGACGGGCCCCCTCACGCGCGCCCGTGCAGGGATTCGCGTCCCGAGCACGCGGTACCCCTCGGACGAGTACGTACGCACCGCGTCGACCTCCGCGGCTTCACCAGCCACGCCGTCGCCTATGCCCACCTCTGCCCGGGCTGCTCTCCGCGACCCGCGAGTGGTTTGCGGCCATGCATGATGAGTTCGACGCCCTGCAGCGGAACCGGACATGGACGCTTGTTCCCCGCCCCCTCACGCCAACGTCATCACCGGGAAGTGGGTCTTCAAGCACAAGTTCCATTCGGACGGTACCCTCGACCGCCACAAGGCGCGGTGGGTGGTTCGTGGTTTTCGCCGACGCGCCGGCGTCGACTTCACCGACACCTTCGCCCCGGTTGTCAAGCCCGGGACGATCCGCACCTGTTCTTCGGCTCGCGGTCTCCCGCGCATGGCCCGTGCATCGGATGGACGTCTCCAACGCCTTTCTTCATGGCCATCTCGAGGAGCAGGTCTTCGCCGGCAGCCCACTGGGTTCGTCGACAGCGCCCACCCCGACCATGTGTGCCTGCTCTCGCGCTCGTTATACGGGCTCAAGCAAGCCCCACGCGCCTGGTACCAGCGCATCGCAGCGTTTCTTCACCAACTCGGCTTCCGCTCCACCCGCTCCGATGCATCGCTGTTCGTGTACAACAACGGCGCCACCACCGCGTACTTGCTGCTCTACGTCGACGACATCATCTTAACGGCCAGCTCCACGGACCTACTTGCGCCAGCTCACCGACCGTCTTCGCGCTGAGTTTGCCCTCAAGGATTTGGGGCCTCTGCACTACTTCCTCGGCATCGAGGTCGTCCGTCGCACCGACGGCTTCTTCCTCCATCAGCGCAAGTACGCCCATGAGCTCCTGGACCGCGCCGGTATGCTTAATTGCAAACCCGCGGCCACGCCTGTCGACACGAAGTCCAAGCTCTCCGCCACAGAAGGTTCCTTGGCCTCGGACGCGTCCTCTTACCGCTCCATCGTCGGTGCCCTGCAGTACCTCACCCTAACTCGCCCCGAGCTGCAGTATGCTTGTTCAGCGAGTGTGCCTTCACATGCACGCTCCGCGGGATCCTCATTGGGCTGCGGTCAAGCGGATCCTCCGCTACATTCGTGGTACCATGGACTTCGGTCTGTCTCTCCACGCCTCCACTGCCACGGACATCATCGCCTACTCGGACGCCGATTGGGCAGGCTGCCCCGACACGCGTCGCTCCACGTCTGGCTACTGCGTCTACTTCGGCCCTTCGCTGATCTCACTGGTCGTCTAAGCGACAGCCCACGGTATCTCGCTCCAGCGCCGAAGCGGAGTACCGGGCTGTTGCTAACGCGGTTGCTGAGGTCTCCTGGCTGCGGCAACTCCTCGTTGAGCTCTCATGTCCCGTCGCCAAAGCCACCGTGGTCTACTACGACAATGTCTCCGCCGTCTACCTCTCCGCCAACCCGGTTCACCATCGCCGCACCAAGCATATTGAGCTGGACATCCACTTTGTTCGGGAACAGGTGGCGCTTGGACACATTCGAGTACTTCATGTGCCCACCTCCCAACAATTTGCGGATATCATGACGAAGGGTCTCCCTACAGCATCTTTTGAGGAGTTCCGGTCCAGTCTATGCGTTCGACCAGGCGACGCTTCGACTGCGGGGGGGTGTTGAGATACATATCTTGTATATCTGGATGTGTATCCTCTCGTAGTTATTGTATAGCGATACATATCCTTGTATTTACTATTGGGCCCGCCTCCTTCCTTGTATAGTCGAGGACGTGGCCTATATATGTACCGCCATATGCATCCGATCAATACATCGAGCATTGCATCTCCTTCTACAGTAATGAACAGAATATCATTGTGGCTGCTGCTGCAAACATGGGATGGAGATTATCCTTCAGAAGATGGTTGTCTACTGGTCTGTGGGCTGGTTAATATACTCAATCAGGTGCAGTTGACAGGCCAAGATGAAAATGGACAAAAAGGTTTATATCGCAGAAATGGTATTGACAGATCTTTCAAGCACCTTTGGAGAATCCCTTTGAAAATTAAAATATGGCTGTGGCTCATCTGACACAATGCTATAGCAACAAAAGACAATCTGTTGAAAAGAAACTAGATAGGGAATCCTACTTGCCATTTTTGTTTTGCCCATGCACACATTCTACACCTTTTTTTTTCTCTTGTCCTGCAGCAAAATACCTGTGGAGCATGGTGGGGATGGCTGTGAGAGCCCAAAATCGACCTGGGTCCTTTGCACAATACTTTTGGTGGATGCTACAACACTCCACTGTCAGTCGCAATGTCCAAATTGCTGGACTGGCTGCGATTTGCTGGGCCATTTGGAAAACGCGTAATAAAGCATGCTTTGAATTTTTTTTCCTAAAAATCCTATTGATCTAATCTATCATTCTGTGGCTTTCATGAAATATTGGGCAGGGTCTCATGTTACAGCTGAAGCCTCACAGCTGCGACAGGAGCTTTCGCTCTACTCGATCTTGCTGCTGGAGCTGCTAACAGGAGAACAGGTGCCACTGGTGCAAGCAATATACCTCGGCTGGTGGCTCGATCTGATGGTGATATGGAGATTGATGCAGAAGAATCTGAAGACGCTGATAACCTTGGAGACTAAAGAAGATCGATGTCCTGGCGACAGCGGGCCTCATTTTGCTGATGATGTGTGATAAGAGATGAGAAAAACTTCCGTTTGTTGTGTGTTGCTGTTTGTCTCAACAAACACCCCCACCTGTAGCTGAAAAAACTTCTAGATGTCTCTTGCCATTGAACACTAGCTGCTAGATATGTGGTGATCGCCTCTCCTTTTCTTTTTGCGTTTGTAAGCTTTTGTTCTCCAGTGGGTGTGGAGTTCTATATATTGCAGGAAGAAACTTGGGCTGTTTTTCGTTATCCCCCGATAATGAAAATCGATTCCCGTGGTGGATCGCCTGGAAAAAAATATGGATTTCCCATGAGGTGCATGCAAGGATCATGCTAGAACTCATATGAAATTCTTACAATTAATTTAGACACATATGAATTTTATAAGGCTTTCATGCATTTATTGTGTGATCCAAATAGTCCATAGTACACCCAAAAAAAAGTCATACTTAAAATTCTACCATTTTTTTAAAATTCATAAGACCATGAACTTTGTGGATTACACTAGTAGAAAAAGAGGCTTCCATACGCCCCCTTTAGTCCCCAAAATATCCGAACCGCGACTAATGGGGTCTTTAGTCGCGGTTCGGAAGGCGACCCGCGACTGAAGGCCTGGGCCTAGCGGGCTCGGTCAACAGCTGGTGGACGGGAGGGGCTTTAGTCCGGTTGGCCTGGCCAACCGCGACTAAAGGTCCTCAGGCTTGGCCCGAAGGCCTTTTGTCGCAGTTGGCTAGGCCAACCGGGACTAAAGGCCCATCCCTATAAATGCACTTCACCACAATTCACTTAGCAACTTGGTGTGCCACTTTCATTCACAAGGGGTGGTGGGTTTGCCTTTGGATCCACTTATGCACACAAGGTGTTCGATGAAATGCCCAAGAGCATGAAACAAACATGATATGAAGTGTCCGAGCCACACTTGAGCTTTCTCATTTATTTTTCCTCCTCGATCGCGGTTAGCAACTTGAACCTTTCATGTGTCATTGATAAAATATGCATGTGTGTAGTTCATTGTTTAATTTCTATTATTTCTAGCTAGTTAGTTTAACAAATGCATGATGGTTAATTATATACTTTATATAATAATAATGCAGATGAATCGGCAATGGATGTACGGTAACCGACTCTCCGGCGAGTTCATTACGGGTTTGAAAGATTTCCTCGTAGTGGCTAATGCGAACAAGCATTACGGGTTTTGTTATGTGTCCATGTGCTGCCTGTAAGAATCAGAAGGGTTACTCTTCCTCAAGAGATGTTCACGTGCACTTGCTTCGGCACGGTTTCATGCCAAGCTATGATTGTTGGACCAAGCATGGAGAAAGAGGGGTTAGAATGGAAGAAGATGAAGAAGGGGATGATATCGATGACAACTATCCTGATCATTTCGGTGATACTTTCATGGAGGACGCTGAAGGTGGGGAAGGTGAAGTGGAAGGTGAAGAAGAGGCACGTGATGAGCCCGCTGATGATCTTGGTCGGACCATTGCTGATGCACGGAGACGCTGCGAAACTGAAAAGGAGAGGGAGAATTTGGATCGCATGTTAGAGGATCACAAAAAGTCGCTGTACCTAGGATACGATAATGGTCTGAAAAAGCTGGGCTGCACACTGGATTTGCTGAAATGGAATGCACATGAAGGTGTAGCTGACTCAGGATTTGAAAATTTGCTGAAAATGTTGAAGAATATGTTTCCAAAGAATAACGAGTTGCCCGCCAGTACGTACGAAGCAAAGAAGGTTGTCTGCCCTCTAGGTTTAGAGGTTCAGAAGATACATGCATGCATTAACGACTGCATCCTCTACCGCGGTGAATACAAGAATTTGAATGAATGCCCGGTATGCACTGCATTACGTTATAAGATCAGAGGCGATGACCCTGGTGACAATGTTGATGGCCAGAAACCCAGGAAGAGGGTTCCCGCCAAGGTGATGTGGTATGCTCCTATAATACCACGGTTGAAATGTCTGTCCAGGAACAAAGAGCATGCCAAGTTGTTGCGATGGCACAAAGAGGACCGTAAGATGGATGGGGAGTTGAGACACCCCGCTGATGGAACACAATGGAGAAAGATCGACAGAGAGTTCAAAGATTTTGCAGCTGACGCAAGAAACATAAGATTTGGTCTAAGTACAGATGGCATGAATCCTTTTAGCGAGCAGAGCTCCAGCCATAGCACCTGGCCCGTGACTCTATGCATCTACAACCATCCTCCTTGGTTGTGCATGAAGCGGAAGTTCATTATGATTCCAGTGCTCATCCAAGGTCCGAAGCAACCCGACAACGACATCGATGTGTACCTTAGGCCATTAGTTGATGAACTTTTACAGTTGTGGGGCAGACCTGGTGTACGTGTGTGGGATGAGCACAAAGAAGAGGAATTTGACCTATGAGCATTCCTTTTCGTAACCATCAATGATTTGCCTGCTCTTAGTAACCTTTCGGGACAAACAAATAAGGGATACAATGCATACACGCACTGCTTACATGAGACTGAAAATATATATTTGGGTAATTGTAAGAGAACGTGTACCTAGGGCATCGTCGATTTCTTCCCCGAAATCATAACGTAAGAAAGAAAGGCAAGCATTTCAACGGCAAGGCATATCACCGGCCGAAGCCTACGGAACGTACTGGTGCTGAGGTATTTGATATGGTCAAGGATTTGAAAGTCATCTTTGGAAAGGGTCTTGGCGGACAATCAGTTCCACAGGGAGTTGACGGGCACGCACCGATGTGGAAGAAGAAATCTATATTTTGGGAGCTAGAATATTGGAAAGTCGTAGATGTCCGCTCTGCAATCAACGTGATGCATGTTACGAAGAATATTTGCGTGAACCTGCTAAGCTTCTTGGGCGTGTATGGGAAGACAAATGATACAAAGGAAGCACGGTAGGACCAGCAACGTTTGAAAGACCTAGAAGACCTGCATCCAGAATGGTTTCAAGGTCGTGCCAGCTACGCTCTTACCAAAGAAGAGAAGGTCATTTTTTTGAATGCCTGAGCAGTATGAAGGTCCCGCCTGGCTTCTCGTCGAATATAAAGGGAATAATAAATATGGCGGACAAAAAGTTCCAAAACCTGAAGTCTCACGACTGCCACATGATTATGACGCAATTGCTTCCGATTGCTTTGAGGGGGCTCCTACCGGAAAATGTTCGAGTAGCCATTGTGAAGCTATGTGCATTCCTCAATGCAATCTCTCGAAGGTAATCAATCCAGAAGATCTACCACGGTTACAGAACGATGTGGTCCAATGTCTTGTCAGTTTCGAGTTGGTGTTCCCACCATCCTTCTTCAATATTATGACGCATCTCCTGGTTAACCTAGTCGAAGAGATTTCCATTCTCGGTCCTGTATTTTTTCTACACAATATGTTCCCCTTTGAGAGGTTCATGGGAGTATTAAAGAAATATGTTCGTAACCGTGTTAGGCCAGAAGGAAGCATCGCCAAGGGCTATGGAAATGAGGAGGTAATTGAGTTTTGTGTTGACTATGTTCCTGACCATAAGCCGATTGGTATTCCTCAATCGCGGCACGCGGGGAAACTAAGTGGAAAAGGCACGATCGGAAGGAAATCAACGATATGTATGGACAACCATTCTATGACTGAAGCACACCACACAGTTCTGCAAAATTCCAGCTTGGTGGCTCCGTACTTCGAGGAAGACAAGAATATTTTACGCTCGGACAACCTGGGGAAGCCTGAATCCTGGATTAGAAAGGCCGACATGGAGACTTTCGGCGGTTGGTTGCGAAAACATTTAATGAATAACAATGACGTTGGCAGCTGTACATGTTGGCCAAGACACCATCTTCGACTATAACGACTTTCCAAGGGTACGAGATAAATGAGAATACATTTTACACGATCGCCCAAGATAAAAAGAGCACCAACCAAAACAGTGGTTTCCGTTTTGATGCAACAACCGAGAATGGGCAAAAGGTCACATATTATGGTTACATAGAGGAGATATGAGAACTTGACTATGGACCCTCCTTCAAGGTCCCTTTGCTCTGGTGCAAATGGTTCAAGCTAACAGGAGGTGGGGTAAAGGTGGACGAGCAATACAGAATGACAATGGTGAATTTCAGCAATCTTGGTTACCTTGACGAACCATTCGTCCTAGCCAAAGATATCGCTCAGGTTTTTTATGTGAAGGACATGAGTAGCAAACCGAGGAAAAGGAAAGATAAGAAAACGAGTACATCATGCGATGATCCAAAGCGCCACATTGTTCATTCATGGAAAAGAAAAACATCGTGGGAGTGGAGGACAAGACAGACATGTCAGAAGATTAATATGTTTGGTGAAATTCCACCCTTCAAAGTGAACACTGACCCAAGCATTAGGTTAAATGATGAGGATGCTCCATGGTTACGGCACAATCGTAAGCAAGGGACACAAGGGAAGAAATGATGTGTAATAATTTATTGTACCAAACTTTGTTGTGGAAAATTTGTTCCAAACTTTGTATGGATCATGTGAATTATATTATCTATGATGTGTTTGGATCAGCCCCCTTTTCTACTGGCCCGCCGCCATCGCCGTGCCACACATGTCGCTTCCCCATGCCACGTGTCGCCGCCGCTCCACGTGCCTCGCCCCGCCGTCATCGTCGTGCGACGTGTCGCCGCCGCTTCCATGTGCCTCGCCCCGTCGTCGTCGCCATGCCACGTTTCACCTGCCGCTTCCACGTGTTGCCAAACTTGCCGCGTCGCTCCGCGCGCGCGCGCTATAAAGCGCCGCATGCGCGCGCAACCAACTGCCACGGAAACTTCACCTGCCGCTTCCCGGAGCCACGCGTCGCCGCCGCCTCCGCTCATTCGTCTCCGGGATGCCGCCGCGCCACCGCGGGTCGTCCGGTTTCCGTGGCGTCCGAGCGCGTCCGAACGGTAGGTTCTACGCCGAGATGCGTGCCGGTGGCTTCCGCCTCACCCTCGGCACGTACAACACGCCGGGGCTAGCGGCGCGCGCTTACGACGCGGCCGCGTGGAGATTTCGGCGGCCACGGCACGACATGAACTTCCCGGACGTCGAATCGCTAGAGGAGGCGGAGTTCCTCGCGCCGTGCCTCGTCGACGACGAGGACCGTCGCCGCCACCGCTAGGTGCAGCGCCGGATTGCCATCGCCGAGCACGACGAGCCATTGATGCGCCAGTGGAGGGCGCAGTTCCCAGCGACGTCGACAACATCCACGCGTTCTTCGCTAACCTCAATGCACAACGCAGGTCCGATAGGCTCCACCGTCGGGCCGTCGCCGTGTTCGAGCTCAACAACCCGAATACAATTTGGGCCGACAACGACCCTCGGTGGGACGACATTTGGACCGAGACAACCTCCGACGACGAGTAGACTAGACTAGTCGTTTATCTATTTTAGTTGTATTTTCAAAGTTTTTTAGACTATGTTCGATCTTCTATGTTCTACAAAAATGTGTAATCTTTAGTCGAATTTTCAATAATTTTTTTTTCCATTTTCATTTTCTGTCGGTGGGATAAGGACGCATGTGTAACGCGGGACTAAAGATGTCGCTCAGGTTTTCTATGTGAAGGACATAAGTAGAAAACGAGTACATCATGCGATGATCCAAAGGCCTAGGAGTACATCTTCGAATGTTGGATTGATTTAGTCATACTCCTGCCTAGGCCTATAATATGCATACTCGTAGTCTTCGGAGTCGCCGCCGTTGTACTGATAGTCGTTGCCTTCTAAGTTGCCACCGTCGTCATCGCTGTCGGCGTCGCTGTCGTCGTCGCTGTTGTCGGGCGGCGCTCGTGGCTCGAACCTCGACTGGTACTGAGGGTACCGCAAGCGGGGGATATCGCCGGCCGTGATGTTGTCCATGACGCTCTGTAGAGTCCGGCCGTCCCACCATAGCCGACGGCCAGCCTCGTGGAAGTTCCCAGGAGGCAGACCGTCCTCCTCATACCTGGCGAGCGCCCTCTTACGCCGATTGATGAAGAAGGCGTCCCAAGTCTGCTGGTTGTCGGGATTCCAGCGGGTATTCATCCGCTGCTCCGGCGTGAGGTCGAGGTAGTAGTGGTTCGTGATGGCCGCCCGACACGCAGTACCCTGAGGGACGGGAGGGACCGGCACGCCTCCGGCGCTTAGGCTCCAGCCGACGGGGATGCGGTAGCCCGGTGGACAAGGGTAGTTCGAGGGGCAAAGCTCCTCCACCTGCTGGTAGGTTAGAGTGGGTACTGTGGTGACCCTGCATACCACTGCATGTTGTAGTATGCCAGTCGTTGATATAACATTCACGAAGTACCAATCCGCAAATATTTCATCCCTCAGAGTAGTACAACAGAACATAGCAGGTCCATAACTCATTCATTTATTATTACAAGCATAATATACATATCATCTCAGAGCTCCTCTTGGGTCCTAAGAGGTATACTCCTGGGTTCGAGGTGAACCCAACTTAACTTACAATATAGAAGTCTTACTAATTTATACATTTATTCCCTCGAGCAGTAAAGTACTAAGAGTTCGTACTGCTCGGATACTAATACTACTTGGTAGGTCTACACGTGCTCTCCTCCGGAACCCTCCTCGGTTCCGTAGACTATGAGGTAGTCTACACCTTCGACACCTCCAGAGAGGTCTGGTTCTTCATAGCCGATGATGTCGGCTCCTCGGGGTTGTCGTTGTCCTCCTCCGGATGGTTCGGACAATCTAAGCAGGGGATTTAAGAGTGGTATGAGTACGAGCGTACTCAACAAGTTCATTAAAGAAAAGAGGTGTTTAATGCACTAGCTACGATATTAGACCAGAAAGTCTAATACCAATGCAGGTTTTGATAAACATTTCTTCAAGAGGTTGCTTTTATTTCAAAGAACTATGTCCGTCAGCCTTCACCGGTTTACTAGAACTTCATGGAGTTCCTTTCCGGCAGCGTTCGCAGTTCCAAATCCCGGAACAGGGAGTGACAGGTCACGATTCATTACACTCTGCAGAGGTGTGTTGCTTTACCCATAAGAGATCTTAACCTTGGTGCCAACCGGGCAGCTCTCCCGTCCACACTTCCTTTGGTGTGAGGCCCGATATAAGGTCCTATTCAATCATATTCCTCCGCTACCTCATACACCCACCCTTTGTTGCAAACTCCGACCCTGGGTCCTCGCCGGTCCTCTTATACCAATTAAGGATGGACCCCGACCACGACAACAGTTCTGGGCTTTCTACCATGAACTCCTTCGCCGGGAGATGCAGCCCATCATAGACCGCAATAACCGTGGGGACTTTAGGCTTCCCCAGCCCAACACTTGCTCCTCGGGCTACAAGTGTCTACGGACAATGCCGTGGGGACTTTAGGCTTACCCAGCCCACCGCTTGCACCCTTGGAATACAAGTGTCTACGGTAAAGCGCGTCCGTTGATGTACAAGAGGTGGAAATACGATTGACTACTCCGTCCCACTCCAGATCTTATGGTTAACACGGGTATTACGGCACAAGAATCACTCGGACGACATTTGTTGTTTAATCCTAGATGGATATAAACCCTTGCAATGGAACCTCCACCATATCAACACAATCCATGGTTCCATTGCCAACCACATAGTCATATTCATAGTTATGAAAGTAGTGGTTTTGCTTTTGATGCAATAGTGATAAACATAGTACTTTGCAAGTAATTTGATAAAAATACTCAAATGATATGAGCAAGTGATGAACTTGCCTGAACACTGCAAAGTGTTGCAGTTGGATGGTGTGGACTGACCCTTGTCCTCTGTTTGCCCCCCTTCCGATGTCTTTATCATTTCATGTGAGAGGTTAATACTAAGAATGACTTAGGGATACTCTATTTAGGGTAAAATACACCCTTGAAATATTGTCAAGGTGTTTTTAAAGTCCAAAAGAGTTTATGGACTTATTTTCATTATTGAAAATATAAGGTGTGATTTAAATGATTATTTAAATCATCAAATTTTAACTTATTCTTGTTTAACTTCAAAAATTATGTTTTATATTTTATTATGGTAGAGTATTTTATACTGAGTAATTTTCATATTTTTAATTATTTTTTAGAGCTATTCAACATTTACTATGAATTTCTAAAGTTTCAGTATTTATAGAATTTGTGAAATACCAAATTTGCCCCTGGGCCCACCTGTTAGGGTGGCCCAGCAGGTTAACCCTCGAATTCGATTGATTATGTCACTCCGCATTACTATAAAAGGGCAGCTGCTTTCTACTAAAATGGGCTTTGTTTGGCACTCCTTCCGCTATTACTCGCAATAATAATAATAGTGAAAGGGCAGTCGAATTTGTGACTACGTCAAAGGCTCGTTTCACTCGAATTTAAAGACCCGAGCCGTACCGACCGGCTCGGTCGGACTCAGTCGCCCCTTCCTCACTATCTCTTGCGAAACCCTAACTCCTTGCTCCCGCGACGCCCGCGTCGTCTGCGCCGTTGCCGAATTATTCCAGCCACCTCCGGCCATCGCCGGCGATGAGATGGGGCGCATCAGAACCGCCTCTCGACGATGCACCAGATCCTCCGCGTCGATCTGGCCCCCGTCGCTTCTTCGGCTCGCCCCCAGCGCGTCTGCCCGCAAGGCCATGGGGTTCCGCGGCGATTCGTCGTTCACCGGCGAACCAACGCGGTGACGCGGCCGTGTGCCTCGCCGTGGTGGTGCTGGAGCACTTGTGCTCGGCGACGCCAGGCTTGGCCGCGGCTTGGCGCTGCCGTGGTCGGTCCGTGCCGCCGTGCCGCCATGGAACGCCGTGGTTCTCCTGCTCTAGGTATGTGCGCCTCCGTCTTCTTCCTTCCTACCTTCTCCTCCGTGCCTAGCTCTAGTTACTGGCTTGTCTCTCCTCATGGAGAGGCTGGCCATGCCGATGTGTTCTGCTGTGCGGTGCTATGGCTTGGCTTGCTGCTCTGTGCTATTGCTGCTGTGCTTAGCCATGGATGCGCGTATGCTGCTGCTGTGCTGCTGCTCTGTGTGTGCTACTGCCGTGATTCCTAGCTCCTGCGCTGTGTGGTTCTTTTCTATCAGTGGCTGTTGTAATTCATGAGCCCCTGCTCTTGAACGTGCTGTTATGTTGTGCTCAATTTAGTGGCTCCTGCTGTTGCTATGTGTATCCTGCCTCTCCTGTGAGTGCAATTTCTTGCCCCTGGCTTGATCCTGATGCATGATCCTTGCCTTTGGCAAGTGCCAGTGCTCCTGGTGTGCTATCTCTGTGCTATAATTTCATGATCATGCTCAATTGAGTGTTGTTGTTGATTTGGTAGCTCCATCCCTTGATGGAGTGCTTCTGGATACAATTATATATGATTTATTTACTTATCTGTAATGCAATTCATTATGAGATGTGGCTATCTAGTTAATCTGGTGAATGTGTTGATGCTAGGCTTGGCTGCATCATGCTCTTGTCAAGCCCTGATGATCATCTGATCATCAGTTACTTGGTAATTGGTTGCTGTTCTATGCCTGTGTCTCACTGATTCTCTTCCTTGTGTCTGTGTGCCATACTGACATGTGCTGGTGTATGCTAGCTTGTGCTTGATTAAGCCATTTCTATTGCTTGCAATGATCCATTGGATCATCAGCAAAGCCTGGTGCCAAGTTTACTTGTTGATATCATTTATCTGTGTTGTTGTCGAGGGTGCTCCTCGGCAATGCCCTCCGATAGGGGCTTAGGGTTGATGGAATCCTGCAAGCTGACATGAGACATCGGTTCGCAGACAAGCGGGGAGAGCGATTTACCCAGGTCGGGGCCCTCGATGAGGTAAAACCCTTACGTCCCGCCTGTCTGTTCTTGATTATGATGATAATGGGTTACAATGGGGTGCCGAATAGTTCGGCTGAGATCTCGTCGAGATGGCTAAGCGCTAAGGTGACCTAGCTTTAAGCTTCTGTTGGCTAAGATTGCTAAGGTTGATTGTGTCCCTCGACAGCCCCTCTCCTGGCCTTTATATAGGAGGCCAGGTCTCAAGAGATCTAATCGAGTACGACTAGGTTTACAGTAGATCTATCTCTAGGCTTTCCTTGTTCGGCTCCTTCCGTGTCTTATACTTCAAGGAATCTTCCGTTGCACCGCCCTAGCGGCCCATCTTGCCGTCGAGTGCCTTCATGGGCCTCCAACTAGGTAATACAGGGTAGAGCAACATTGGTTACCCGAAGGGTAATGCCCACGTCAGTAGCCCCCGAGTGTCTAGCCGAAGGTAGTTCGGGTAGAGACTAAAGCATGCCTCCACCCAATGTTCTTCTCCTGATTGTTCTTGTTCTTCTTGAATCTGCATCATCTTCTTCTGTCGGGTGCGCGTCAGCGCTCCCGATGGGAGTAGCCCCCGAGTCTAGGTACGGATACTTGCAATCCGTGCGTAGACTCAAGTTGTACCACTCGAACATTTTGCTCCGCCGAATTTTTTCCGCGAGTCTTCGTGGGTCATCCGATATATTTTCCTCATGCAAGGGATAATGAGTAACGTGCCCAACTTTTGCTGGTTAACTGCCGATGGCAAAACAACGTTACCCTACATAGAATCAAGTCCCCGGGCTTGATCCTGGAGTGCAAAAAATTTTCTGTCAGGTTGATGTCTACGGGAGCTTCTATTCTCGTAGACAGTGTTGGGCCTCCAAGAGCAGAGGTTTGTAGAACAACAGCAAGTTTCCCTTAAGTGGATCACCCAAGGTTTATCGATCTCAGGGAGGAAGAGGTCAAAGATATCCCTCTCATGCAACCCTGCAACCACAAAGCAAGAAGTCTCTTGTGTCCCCAACACACCTAATAGGTGCACTAGTTCGGCGAAGAGATAGTGAAATACAGGTGGTATGAATAAGTATGAGCAGTAGCAACGGTGTGTAGTTGATGGTGGTAATATGGTAGCAGTAGTAACGCAGCAGTAGTAACGCAGTAAAACAGTAAACAAGCAGCGATAGCAGTATTTAGGAACAAGGCCTAGGGATTAGACTTTCACTAGTGGACACTCTCAACATTATCACATAACAGAATAGATAAATGCATACTCTACACTCTTTTGTTGGATGATGAACACATTGCGTAGGATTACACGAACCCTCAATGCCGGAGTTAACAAGCTCCACAATTCAATGTTCATATTTAAATAACCTTAGAGTGCATGAAAGATCAATTCGACTAAACCAAGTACTAACATAGCATGCACACTCGTCACCTTCATGCTATGTAGGAGGAATAATACACATCAATACTATAATAGCAATAGTTAACTTCATAATCTACAAGAGATCATAATCATAGCATACGCCAAGTACTAACACGGATGCACACACTCGTCACCATTACACCGTGCAGGAGGAATAAAACTACTTTAATAACATTGCTAGAGTAGCACATAGATAAATTGTGATACAAAATACATTGCAATCATAAAGAGATATAAATAAGCACTTCACTATGCCATTCATAACAGTGAATAAGTATTCTGTGAAATATAGCCTAAGAGACCCACATGGTGCACACACTGTCACCTTTACACACGTGGGACAAGGAGTCTCCGGAGATCACATGAGTAAAATTCACTTGACTAGCATAATGACATCTAGATTACAAGCATCATCATATGAATCTCAATCATGTAAGGCAGCTCATGAGATTATTGTATTGAAGTACATAGGAGAGAGATGAACCACATAGCTACCTGTACAGCCCCGAGCCTCGATGGAGAACTACTCCCTCCTCATGGGAGCAGCAGCGGTGATGAAGATGGCGGTGGTGTTGATGGAGAAGCCTTCCGGGGGCACTTCCCCGTTCCGGTGGCGTGCCGGAACAGAGACTCCTGTCCCCCAGATCTTGGCTTCGCGATGGCGGCGGCTCTGGAAGGTTTCTCGTACCGTGGTTCTTCGCAATAGGGTTTTCGCGACGGAGGCTTTAAATAGGCGGAAGGGCAGCCTCGGAGGGTCGAAGAGGCGGCGGCACCATAGGGCGGCGTGGCCAGGGCCTGGGCCGCGCCGGCCTATGGTCCGGGGCCCAGTGCCCCCCTCCGGTCCTTCTCGTGTGTTCCGGATGCTTCCGGTGAAAATAGGAACCCGGGTCTTGATTTCGTCCGATTCCGAGAATATTTCGTTACTAGGATTTCGAAACCAAAAACAGCGAAAACAGGAACCGGTACTTCGGCATCTTGTTAATAGGTTAGTTCCGTAAAATGCACGAATATGACATAAAGTGTGCATAAAACATGTAGATATCATCAATAATGTGGCATGGAACATAAGAAATTATCGATACGTCGGAGACGTATCAACATCCCCAAGCTTAGTTCTCGCTCGTCCCGAGCGGGTAAAACGATAACAAAGATAATTTCTGAAGTGACATGCCATCATAACCTTGATCATATTGTAAACATATGTAATGAATGCAGCGATCAAAACAATGGTAATGACATGAGTAAACAAGCTGAATCATAAAGCAAAGACTTTTCATGAATAGTACTTCAAGACAAGCATCAATAAGTCTTGCATAAGAGTTAACTCATAAAGCAATAAATCAAAGTAAAGGTATTGAAGCAACACAAAGGAAGATTAAGTTTCAGTGGTTGCTTTCAACTTATAACATGTATATCTCATGGATAATTGTCAACATAGAGTAATATAACAAGTGCAATATGCAAGTATGTAAGAATCAATGCACAGTTAATCACAAGTGTTTGCTTCTTGAGGTGGAGAGAGATAGGTGAACTGACTCAATATAAAAGTAAAGAGAATGGTCCTTCAAAGAGGAAAGCATTGATTGCTATATTTGTGCTAGAGCTTTTATTTTGAAAACATGAAACAATTTTGTCAACGGTAGTAATAAAGCATACGAATTATGAAAATTATATCTTACAAGTTGCAGGCCTCATGCATAGTATACTAATAGTGCCCGCACCTTGTCCTAATTAGCTTGGACTACCGGATCTTTGCAATGCACATGTTTTAACCAAGTGTCACAATGGGGTACCTCCATGCCGCCTGTACAAAGGTCTAAGGAGAAAGCTCGCATTTTGGATTTCTCGCTTTTGGTTATTCTCAACTTAGACATCCATACCGGGACAACATGGACAACAGATAATGGACTCCTCTTTAATGCATAAGCATGTGGCAACAATTATTATTCTCATATGAGATTGAGGATATATGTCCAAAACTGAAACTTCCACCATGATTCATGGCTTTAGTTAGCGGCCCAATGTTCTTCTCTAACAATATGCATGCTCCAACCATTAAGGTGGTAGATCTCTCTTACTTCGGACAAGACGGACATGCATAGCAACTCACATGATATTCAACAAAGAATAGTTGATGGCGTCCCCGAAACATGGTTATCGCACAACAAGCAACTTAATAAGAGATAAAGTGCATAAGTACATATTCAATACCACAATAGTTTTTAAGCTATTTGTCCCATGAGCTATATATTGCAAAGGTGAATGATGGAATTTAAAGGTAGCACTCAAGCAATTTACTTTGGAATGACGGAGAAATACCATGTAATAGGTAGGTATGGTGGACACAAATGGCATAGTGGTTGGCTCAAGGTTTTTGGATGCATGAGAAGTATTCCCTCTCGATACAAAGCTTAGGCTAGCAAGGTTATTTGAAACAAACACAAGGATGAACCGGTGCAACAAAACTCACATAAAAGACATATTGTAAACACTATAAGACTCTACACCGTCTTCCTTGTTGTTCAAAACTCAATACTAGATGTTATCTAGACTCTAGAGAAACCAAATTAGCAAGCTCTAAGTGTTTCTTCATTAATGGGTGCAAAGTATATGATGCAAGAGCTTAAACATGAGCACAACAATTGCCAAGTATCACATTATCCAAGACATTTTACCAATTACTACATGTAGCATTTTCCGTTTCCAACCATATAAAAATGAACGAAGCAGTTTTAACCTTCGCCATGAACACTAAAAGATAAAGCGAAGAAAACATGTATTCATATGAACCAGCGGAGTGCGTCTCTCTCCCACACAAGCATTTATTCAAACAAAAACAAAAACAAACAGACGCTCCAAGTAAAGTACATAAGATGTGACCGAATAAAAATATAGTTTCAAGAGAAGGAACCTGATAATTTGTCGATGAAGAAGGGGATGCCTTGGGCATCCCCAAGCTTAGATGCTTGAGTTTTCTTGAAATATGCAGGGATGAACCATGGGGGCATCCCCAAGCTTAGACTCTTCACTCTTCTTGATCATAGTATATCATCCTCCTCTCTTGACCCTTGAAAACTTCCTCCACACCAAACTCGAAACAAACTCATTAGAGGGTTAGTGCATAATCAAAAACTCACATGTTCAGAGGTGACACAATCATTCTTAACACTTCCGGACATTGCTCAAAGCTACTGAAAGGTAATGGAACAAAGAAATCCACCCAACACAGCGAAAGAAACAATGCGAAATAAAAGGCAGAATCTGTCAAAACAGAACAGTCCGTAAAGACGAATTTTAAAAGGGCACCAGACTTGCTCAAATGAAAATGCTCAAATTTAATGAAAGTTGCGTACATATCTGAGGATCACTCACGTAAATTGGAATAATTTTCTGAGTTACCTACAGAGAATTAGACCCAGATTCGTGACAACAAAGAAATCTGTAACTGCACAGTAATCCAAATCTAGTATTCACTTTACTATCAAAGACTTTACTTGGCACAACAAAACACAAAACTAAGATAAGGAGAGGTTGCTACAGTAGTAAACAAATTCCAAGACACAAAATAAAAACAAAGTACTGTAGCAAAATAACACATGGGTTATCTCCCAAGAAGTTCTTTCTTTATAGCCATTAAGATGGGCTCGGCAGTTTTAATGATGCACTCGCAAGAAATAGTAGTTGAAGCAAAAGAGAGCATCAAGAGGCAAATTCAAAACAAATTTAAGTCTAACATGCTTCCTATGCATAGGAATCTTGTAAATAAACAAGTTCATGAAGAGCAAAGTGACAAGCATAGGAAGATAAAACAAGTGTAGCTTCAAAAATTTCAGCACATAGAGAGGCATTTTAGTAACATGAAAATTTCTACAACCATATTTTCCTCTCTCATAATAACTTTCAGTAGCATTATGAGAAAACTCAACAATATAACTATCACATAAAGCATTCTTATCATGAGTCTCATGCATAAAATTGTTACTCTCCACATAGGCATAATCAATTTTATTAGTTGTAGTGGGAGCAAATTCAACAAAGTAGCTATCATTATTATTCTCATCAAGTGTAGGAGGCATAGTATAATCATCATAAAAATTACTCTCCATAGTAGGTTGTACCAAAAGACCACTATTATAATCATCATAAATAGGAGGCAAAGTATCATCAAAGAAAATTTTCTCCTCAATGCTTGGGGGACTAAAAAGATCATGAAAACCAGCTTCCCCAAGCTTAGAACTTTCTATATCATTATCAACAATGGTGTTCAAAGCGTTCATACTAATATTACTACCAAGCATGCAAATAAGATTTCATAGGTTTTTTAATTTTCGCATCAAACAATCCATGTTTTAAATCAGGAAATAGAATAAGAAGCTCATTGTTGTCCATTATGCCAAACTAGTGTAAACAAGAAACAAAAAGATGCAATTGCAGGATCTAAAGGAAATAGCTTCGAGCACAAACACAATGGCGCCAGAAAAGTACTCGTTACTCGGAACCGGAGTATGAGTGCCTTTTTACCTTCTCGCCCAAGCAACGGCGCCGTAAAAGTGCTTGATGTCTACGGGGGCTTCTATTCTTGTAGACAGTGTTGGGCCTCCAAGAGCAGAGGTTTGTAGAACAGCAGCAAGTTTCCCTTAAGTGGATCACCCAAGGTTTATCGTTCTTAGGGAGGAAGAGGTCAAAGATATCCCTCTCATGCAACCCTGCAACCACAAAGCAAGAAGTCTCTTGTGTCCCCAACACACCTAATAGGTGTACTAGTTCGGCGAAGAGATAGTGAAATACAGGTGGTATGAATAAGTATGAGCAGTAGCTAACGGTGTGTAGTTGATGGTGGTAATATGGTAGCAGTAGTAACGCAGCAGATAGTAACGCAAGTAAAACGAAGAAACAAGCAGCGATAGCGATATTTAGGAACAAGGCCTAGGGATTAGACTTTCACTAGTGGACACTCTCAACATTGATCACATAACAGAATAGATAAATGCATACTCTACACTCTTTTGTTGGATGATGAACACATTATGTAGGATTACACGAACCCTCAATGCCGGAGTTAACAAGCTCCACAATTCAATGTTCATATTTAAATAACCTTAGAGTGCATGAAAGATCAATTCGACTAAACCAAGTACTAACATAGCATGCACACTGTCACCTTCATGCTATGTAGGAGGAATAATACACATCAATACTATCATAGCAATAGTTAACTTCATAATCTACAAGAGATCATAATCATAGCATACGCCAAGTACTAACACGGATGCACACACCGTCACCATTACACCGTGCGGAGGAATAAAACTACTTTAATAACATTGCTAGAGTAGCACATAGATAAATTGTGATACAAAATACATTGCAATCATAAAGAGATATAAATAAGCACTTCACTATGCCATTCATAACAGTGAATAAGTATTCCGTGAAATATAGCCTAAGTGACCCACACGGTGCACACACTTGTCACCTTTACACACGTGGGACAAGGAGTCTCCGGAGATCACATGAGTAAAATTCACTTGACTAGCATAATGACATCTAGATTACAAGCATCATCATATGAATCTCAATCATGTAAGGCAGCTCATGAGATTATTGTATTGAAGTACATAGGAGAGAGATGAACCACATAGCTACCGGTACAGCCCCGAGCCTCGATGGAGAACTACTCCCTCCTCATGGGAGCAGCAGCGGTGATGAAGATGGCGGTGGTGTTGATGGAGAAGCCTTCCGGGGGCACTTCCCCGTTCCGGCGGCGTGCCGGAACAGAGACTCCTGTCCCCCAGATCTTGGCTTCGCGATGGCGGCGGCTCTGGAAGGTTTCTCGTACCGTGGTTCTTCGCAATAGGGTTTTCGCGACGGAGGCTTTAAATAGGCGGAAGGGCAGCCTCGGAGGGTCGAAGAGGCGGCGGCACCATAGGGCGGCGCGGCCAGGGCCTGGGCCGCGCCGGCCTATGGTCTGGGGGCCCAGTGCCCCCCCTCTGGTCCTTCTCGTGTGTTCTGGATGCTTCCGGTGAAAATAGGAACCTGGGTCTTGATTTCGTCCGATTCCGAGAATATTTCGTTACTAGGATTTCTGAAACCAAAAACAGCAGAAAACAGGAACTGGTACTTCGGCATCTTGTTAATAGGTTAGTTCCAGAAAATGCACGAATATGACATAAAGTGTGCATAAAACATGTAGATATCATCAATAATGTGGCATGGAACATAAGAAATTATCGATACGTCCGAGACGTATCAGCATCCCCAAGCTTAGTTCTGCTCGTCCCGAGCAGGTAAAACGATAACAAAGATAATTTCTGAAGTGACATGCCATCATAACCTTGATCATATTGTAAACATATGTAATGAATGCAGCGATCAAAACAATGGTAATGACATGAGTAAATAACTGAATCATAAAGCAAAGACTTTTCATGAATAGTACTTCAAGACAAGCATCAATAAGTCTTGCATAAGAGTTAACTCATAAAGCAATAAATCAAAGTAAAGGTATTGAAGCAACACAAAGGAAGATTAAGTTTCAGCGGTTGCTTTCAACTTATAACATGTATATCTCATGGATAATTGTCAACATAGAGTAATATAACAAGTGCAATATGCAAGTATGTAAGAATCAATGCACGAGTTAATCACAAGTGTTTGCTTCTTGAGGTGGAGAGAGATAGGTGAACCGACTCAATATAAAAGTAAAGAGAATGGTCCTTCAAAGAGGAAAGCATTGATTGCTATATTTGTGCTAGAGCTTTTATTTTGAAAACATGAAACAATTTTGTCAACGGTAGTAATAAAGCATATGAATTATGAAAATTATATCTTACAAGTTGCAAGCCTCATGCATAGTATACTAATAGTGCCCGCACCTTGTCCTAATTAGCTTGGACTACCGGATCTTTGCAATGCACATGTTTTAACCAAGTGTCACAATGGGGTACCTCCATGCCGCTCCGTACAAAGATCTAAGGAGAAAGCTCGCATTTTGGATTTCTCGCTTTTGGTTATTCTCAACTTAGACATCCATACCAGGACAACATGGACAACGGATAATGGACTCCTCTTTAATGCATAAGCATGTGGCAACAATTATTATTCTCATATGAGATTGAGGATATATGTCCAAAACTGAAACTTCCACCATGATTCATGGCTTTAGTTAGCGGCCCAATGTTCTTCTCTAACAATAAGCATGCTCCAACCATTAAGGTGGTAGATCTCTCTTACTTCAGACAAGACGAACATGCATAGCAACTCACATGATATTCAACAAAGAATAGTTGATGGCGTCCCCAGAAACATGGTTATCGCACAACAAGCAACTTAATAAGAGATAAAGTGCATAAGTACATATTCAATACCACAATAGTTTTTAAGCTATTTGTCCCATGAGCTATATATTGCAAAGGTGAATGATGGAATTTAAAGGTAGCACTCAAGCAATTTACTTTGGAATGGCGGAGAAATACCATGTAATAGGTAGGTATGGTGGACACAAATGGCATAGTGGTTGGCTCAAGGTTTTTGGATGCATGAGAAGTATTCCCTCTCGATACAAAGCTTAGGCTAGCAAGGTTATTTGAAACAAACACAAGGATGAACCGGTGCAGCAAAACTCACATAAAAGACATATTGTAAACACTATAAGACTCTACACCGTCTTCCTTGTTGTTCAAAACTCAATACTAGATGTTATCTAGACTCTAGAGAAACCAAATATGCAAACCAAATTAGCAAGCTCTAAGTGTTTCTTCATTAATGGGTGCAAAGTATATGATGCAAGAGCTTAAACATGAGCACAACAATTGCCAAGTATCACATTATCCAAGACATTTTACCAATTACTACATGTAGCATTTTCCGTTTCCAACCATATAAAAATGAACGAAGCAGTTTTAACCTTCGCCATGAACACTAAAAGATAAAGCGAAGAAAACATGTGTTCATATGAACCAGCGGAGCGCGTCTCTCTCCCACACAAGCATTTATTCAAACAAAAACAAAAACAAACAGACGCTCCAAGTAAAGTACATAAGATGTGACCGAATAAAAATATAGTTTCAAGAGAAGGAACCTGATAATTTGTCGATGAAGAAGGGGATGCCTTGGGCATCCCCAAGCTTAGATGCTTGAGTTTTCTTGAAATATGCAGGGATGAACCATGGGGGCATCCCCAAGCTTAGACTCTTCACTCTTCTTGATCATAGTATATCATCCTCCTCTCTTGACCCTTGAAAACTTCCTCCACACCAAACTCGAAACAAACTCATTAGAGGGTTAGTGCATAATCAAAAACTCACATTTTCAGAGGTGATACAATCATTCTTAAAACTTCTGGACATTGCTCAAAGCTACTGGAAGGTAATGGAACAAAGAAATCCACCCAACACAGCGAAAGAAACAATGCGAAATAAAAGGCAGAATCTGTCAAAACAGAACAGCCCGTAAAGACGAATTTTAAAAGGGCACCAGACTTGCTCAAATGAAAATGCTCAAATTGAATGAAAGTTGCGTACATATCTGAGGATCACTCACGTAAATTGGCATAATTTTCTGAGTTACCTGCAGAGAATTAGACCCAGATTCGTGACAGCAAAGAAATCTGTAACTGCGCAGTAATCCAAATCTAGTATTCACTTTACTATCAAAGACTTTACTTGACACAACAAAACACAAAACTAAGATAAGGAGAGGTTGCTACAGTAGTAAACAACTTCCAAGACACAAAATAAAAACAAAGTACTGTAGCAAAATAACACATGGGTTATCTCCCAAGAAGTTCTTTCTTTATAGCCATTAAGATGGGCTCAGCTAGCTTTAATGATGCACTCGCAAGAAATAGTAGTTGAAGCAAAAGAGAGCATCAAGAGGCAAATTCAAAACAAATTTAAGTCTAACATGCTTCCTATGCATAGGAATCTTGTAAATAAACAAGTTCATGAAGAGCAAAGTGACAAGCATAGGAAGATAAAACAAGTGTAGCTTCAAAAATTTCAGCACATAGAGAGGCATTTTAGTAACATGAAAATTTCTACAACCATATTTTCCTCTCTCATAATAACTTTCAGTAGCATTATGAGCAAACTCAACAATATAACTATCACATAAAGCATTCTTATCATGAGTCTCATGCATAAAATTGTTACTCTCCACATAGGCATAATCAATTTTATTAGTTGTAGTGGGAGCAAATTCAACAAAGTAGCTATCATTATTATTCTCATCAAGTGTAGGAGGCATAGTATAATCATCATAAAAATTACTATCCATAGTAGGTTGTACCAAAAGACCACTATTATAATCATCATAAATAGGAGGCAAAGTATCATCAAAGAAAATTTTCTCCTCAATGCTTGGGGGACTAAAAAGATCATGAAAACCAGCTTCCCCAAGCTTAGAACTTTCTATATCATTATCAACAATGGTGTTCAAAGCGTTCATACTAATATTACTACCAAGCATGCAAATAAGATTTCATAGGTTTTTTATTTTTCGCATCAAACAATCCATGTTTTAAATCAGGAAATAGAATAAGAAGCTCATTGTTGTCCATTATGCCAAACTAGTGTAAACAAGAAACAAAAAGATGCAATTGCAGGATATAAAGGAAATAGCTTCGAGCACAAACACAATGGCGCCGTAAAAGTATCGTTACTCGGAACCGGAGTATGAGTGCCTTTTTACCTTTCACTCCACGCAACGGCGCCAGAAAAGTGCTTGATGTCTACGGGAGCTTCTATTCTTGTAGACAGGTGTTGGGCCTCCACGAGCAGAGGTTTGTAGAACAAGCAGCAAGTTTCCCTTAAGTGGATCACCCAAGGTTTATCGATCTCGGGGAGGAAGAGGTCAAAGATATCCCTCTCAAGCAACCCTGCAACCACAAAGCAAGAAGTCTCTTGTGTCCCCAACACACCTAATAGGTGTACTAGTTCGGCGAAGAGATAGTGAAATACAGGTGGTATGAATAAGTATGAGCAGTAGCAACGGTGTGTAGTTGATGGTGGTAATATGGTAGCAAGTAGTAACGCAGCAAGTAGTAACGCAGTAGAAACAAGAAACAAGCAGCGATAGCGATATTTAGGAACAAGGCCTAGGGATTAGACTTTCACTAGTGGACACTCTCAACATTGATCACATAACAAAATAGATAAATGCATACTCTACACTCTTTTGTTGGATGATGAACACATTGCGTAGGATTACACGAACCCTCAATGCCGGAGTTAACAAGCTCCACAATTCAATGTTCATATTTAAATAACCTTAGAGTGCATGAAAGATCAATTCGACTAAACCAAGTACTAACATAGCATGCACACCTGTCACCTTCATGCTATGTAGGAGGAATAATACACATCAATACTATCATAGCAATAGTTAACTTCATAATCTACAAGAGATCATAATCATAGCATACGCCAAGTACTAACACGGATGCACACACTGTCACCATTACACCGTGCGGGAGGAATAAAACTACTTTAATAACATTGCTAGAGTAGCACATAGATAAATTGTGATACAAAATACATTGCAATCATAAAGAGATATAAATAAGCACTTCACTATGCCATTCATAACAGTGAATAAGTATTCTGTGAAATATAGCCTAAGAGACCCACACGGTGCACACACTCGTCACCTTTACACACGTGGGACAAGGAGTCTCCGGAGATCACATGAGTAAAATTCACTTGACTAGCATAATGACATCTAGATTACAAGCATCATCATATGAATCTCAATCATGTAAGGCAGCTCATGAGATTATTGTATTGAAGTACATAGGAGAGAGATGAACCACATAGCTACCGGTACAGCCCCGAGCCTCGATGGAGAACTACTCCCTCCTCATGGGAGCAGCAGCGGTGATGAAGATGGCGGTGGTGTTGATGGAGAATCCTTCCGGGGGCACTTCCCCGTTCCGGCGGCGTGCCGGAACAGAGACTCCTGTCCCCCAGATCTTGGCTTCGCGATGGCGGCGGCTCTGGAAGGTTTCTCGTACCGTGGTTCTTCGCAATAGGGTTTTCGCGACGGAGGCTTTAAATAGGCGGAAGGGCAGCCTCGGAGGGTCGAAGAGGCGGCGGCACCATAGGGCAGCGTGGCCAGGGCCTGGGCCGCGCCGGCCTATGGTCTGGGGGCCCAGTGCCCCCCCTCTGGTCCTTCTTGTGTGTTCTGGATGCTTCCGGTGAAAATAGGAACCTGGGTCTTGATTTCGTCCGATTCCGAGAATATTTCATTACTAGGATTTCTGAAACCAAAAACAGCAGAAAACAGGAACTGGTACTTCGGCATCTTGTTAATAGGTTAGTTCCAGAAAATGCACGAATATGACATAAAGTGTGCATAAAACATGTAGATATCATCAATAATGTGGCATGGAACATAAGAAATTATCGATACGTCAAAGACGTATCACGGGTGCGCGTCCAGCGCTCCCGATGGGAGTAGCCCCCGAGTCTAGGTGCGGATGCTTGCAACCCGTGCGTAGGCTCAGGTCAAACAACCACCTTTTCCTTCACTTTTTCTTCGAGTCCTTGATTTAGCGGGTGCGCGTCAGCGCTCCCGATGGGAGTAGCCTCCGAGTCTAGGTGCGGATGCTGGCAATCCGTGCGTAGACTCAAGTTGACCACCCGATACCTTTTCATTCCTTCGAATGCTTTGAGTATTTTTTATGACGTCATTGATGACGCTTTACTGATATCTTGATTCTGACTGATAGGACATAACCTACTGGGCCTACTCTTTCTTTGTCTGGCCCTTTTCGCACAGTCACCAAGGCGTCTCCTCGATTTCTGCAATCTTTAATAGAAAAGATCCACTGAATGAACCGGTAGCAATGACACGTGCCCACACAGTTCTCAAGTTCTCCTTAAAATCTTCAAAGGGCGAAAAAATCCCTAATCTTCTTCCACATTTTCCGTAGCATCTTCTCGTTCTCCTCCTTCTTCCTTCCTTCGCTACCGCTGCACCGCCACCACTGCTTTTCCGATCTTCCCCAGATCTCACAATGGTGAAGAAGAAGGGCCTTACTGCCACCGCCAGTTCTACTAGCGGAGGCGCCGCCGCCAAATCTCCCTCGAATCTTCCAAAGGGGAGCGCCCCGAACGCTCCTCCCCCAGCTCCGGCGCCGCCAGCGCCGCCAAGTTCGGTAGCCAAGCACGGAGATTGGATAGCGTCAACCTTCACCAAGCGTGACGAAAAAAGATCCCGAAGCCTGGGATTAATATCCTCCGACGAGGGGAATGTGATCTTTCCAGGTGCGATTTCTCGGCCTAATCCCCCTGTTGGCTTTACTGTGATGTTCTTATCGTTCCTATATCGGGGTCTTTCGCTCCCCGCTCATGAATTCCTCCTCCATCTCTTGCGAACTTACGAGATCCAATTATGGCAACTCACTCCCAACTCAATCCTCCACGTTGTTGTGTTCATCACCCTTTGCGAGGCATTTCTGGGCATCAAGCCTCACTTTGGGCTGTGGAAAAAGATCTTCTATGTGAAGAGATACAAAAATAGTAATGGATCCTTTATCACTGGAGGAGTGGGGTTTGTAGCTCGTTCGGAGGTTAATTACTTCAATTTCCCAATGAGAGAATCTGTGCAAGGGTGGAGACTGAAATGGTTTTACGTCAAGGATTCCCTGTCACCCGAATCCCAGCTTCCTTGCTTTGCCGACGTCTTCGAAGCCAAGCCCAAGAATTCCCGGAAGAACATTCTCTCACCCGACGAAAGAGTAGCAGCCGATGAATTATTTGCCAAATTTCTTCGAATCAAAGAGGCCGACGGCCAAACTATGTTCGGCACAGAGGTGGCAGCGGTGTTCCTAAAACGTCGAGTCCAACCAGTCATGGCCAGAGTTCGCCCGATGTGGTTGTATTCAGGTCCAAAGGATGAAACCAAGATTAATGCTGCCGAACTGTCGGAAAAGGAGTTGCTTGACGAAGTCCGTCGCCTTACTTCCTTTAGCCAGGAAGACTCGATCCCATTGATATCTTCTTACACTCCTCGCGATGCTGATCATCCGCCACCAGAGGTAACTTTTCTTTTGATGTCCTCACTATGCTATTTCCACTTAGCTAATATGATTGCTATTATTCTTATTTGTTCTTCTTTTCGACAGGCCCCCATGGCCTCTGGAAACTTGCATGATTCGCCAAATGATACTTCTGAGGGAAGAGGCTCCTCAGTTCCTGTTGATTTTCCCACTGTCGAGCACGCAGGCTCAGAGAGCGAACACGATGATCCGATAGATTCCGAAACTGTTCACACCGAACTTCCTCCTTCAGCCGACGATGCTTGCGACACTGAGGGATCAGTGCGTAATGATGACGCTGATCGTGATGCCTTTGTTAATGCAGCTGTGGAGGCGACCAGGGCTTCGCCTGTGAAGAGATCAACCGGCGGCTTTGCCGATGAAGACGATCTCTTCGACATGTAAGCACCTTCTTCCCCGATGCCATAGCTTGTCCCTTTATTCCTCGCATTCTTTTCATAACTCATGTCGATGATTTCCTTCTTGTAGTGAAGAAGGTTTCACTGAGCCTCCGTCTAAGAAGGCCAAATCTGGCGCTGCTCCGCCGGTTGTTGCGGCTTCCGAAGCTTCGGCTCCTAAGGCAGCCCCCGCGGCTCAGGCATCGACTGCCTCTTCCCTTTCCAAGGGGAAAGATGTTCCTGCTGTTACCACGACTCCTCCTTCTGTAAGTCCCTTTCGAATATAACGCAAATTTCTTGAAATGTGCCTTGTCTAACGATTCTTTGTAAAACATCCTTTTTCCCTTAAGGATCTACGAGGTGTTATTTCCTCTTTGGAGGCCTTCGCTTCCCAGTTTACTTCTCTGGAGGCAGACAAGGTTCGACTGCAGAAGGAAGTTGAATCCTCTTCCTCGAAGCTAGACGGCGCAGTTAAGATAGCTGCCAAGGCCCAGCAAGAAATCGACTCCCTGAAGGAGGAACTGGGCAAGCTGAAGGAGAAGCTGAAGGAGGAGGAGGCGTCAAGGCTGGCTGCCGAAGCTCAGGCAGCCGAAAAGGATGAACTCCTTCGCCAATCTTCGCTAGCTTTGCTTGGTAATCCTTTCTATGCTTTTTTGTTGATTATCGTACTTTACGAATTTGATCTTCTGTTAATGATCTTTTTCCTTCCTTTCTCATGCAGAAGCCGCCAACATCCCTGCCGCTGCCTTGGACAAAGTTCCAAACAATTCACCGGCAAATGGTGTGTCGATGGCTCTTGCCTCCCACCAGCTTACGCGGGAGCTTCTTGAAAAGGGAAAAGGTGCCCTGGCGCGGATGCACTTGATGATTTTCCCCAAGATCAAGCAGGACAAAACTCTGGGGCAGTTGATCGATGCCTTCGCGGTTGACACCAAGGAGGTTATCAAGGTATTCAAACGCACCTCGCGTACCTATGGCGCCCTTCTTGCCTTCCAACTTATGATGGGTTACGGCTTTAAGGACGACATTGAAGAAATGACTAAGGAGCTACCGAAGATGCAAGATGGGCAATTTGTTGACTTAAGCACTTTTAAAACGTCTGCCCTTACTTTTGCTCGCCAGCTCCTTGAACTAGTTTCATCAAGGAAGTCATCGACTGGACCCAGTTTATCGACTCAGACCCAAGCTCCTTGATTTTTGTAACAAACTTATCTTCGAGCTGATGTGAAACATTGTTCTGTTGCAAAACTTATGTTTGTAATAAACTCCGTGCTGGCAATGTTGCTAGTACACCTTTTATTATGATACTTTTACTTGCACTTTGACAAGGGTTCCGGGCAATCTCCACAACAGGTATGTATAGTGTGGTACTGCCATAAATCTAGCATATGCTGGTCGTCCCAACAAAGCGTGGTACTGCAATGGGAAATCCACGACTTCAAACTCCAGTTTCTCGATTCTATAATTTTCTCGGGTTCCAAATTGAACGTCGAGGTTGATCTTCCCCAATGGGTAACTTGGTTTCTCCGGTGTGATGCCGTGGAACCTTGTGTCCGTTGGCTTCAAGTTTGCTAAGGATATGTTCATCTTCCTCAATGTATCTGCATACATAAGGTTTAAGCTGCTGCCACCATCTATGAATACTCGAGAAACATCAAATCCCGCAATAACTGCTCGGCGAGAATAAGTGCTGACCGCCCTGGTCGAGGAACTTGCTGCGGATGATCCGCTATGGTGAAGCCGATGTCTTGCCCTGACCAATTGAGGTACTCAACTGTTGGTGGAGGCATTTTCTCTGCCATGAACACCTGTCTCGAGATTACTTTTTGAGTTCTATTGGACGGCCTTCCCTTCTGAATCATCGACACCGCTCCGTTTGAGTTAGGATCGACATAAGGTGGTGGTGGAGGTGCTGCCGCTATTCTGAGCTGATGCCGATTGTCGTCTGTAATCGCGGGAGGTGGCGGTAGGTGAACTTCGCTCCTGGGCTCCCGAGGATTTCTCTGTGCTGCTCGAGCGTGAGCGTTTTCTGCACATCTGAACATTGCTTGAAAATTTCGACGGTCTTTTCGCAGGTGCCCCGACTGTCTTTTCCCGTTCGCTGTCGAGGAAAAAGTGCATCTGGCACGGTCCGTTCAGCATTTCTTCGGGGGACACGAAAGGTCTTGGAAACCTTGGCCCACTATTTTGTCTGTTGCGGGAGTCGTCCCTATTATCGCTTCGCTGCTCATTGCTTCTCTGATAATCATCTCTGTTGTTTCCTCCTGTGTTTGCCCGAAATCCTGCCGAAATTTGCCACAGGGCGTCATAGTTCGGATCTCGCCGAGGAAATCGTCGCCTTGATTGATAATTTCGACCACGGTCCTCCTCTGGCGACCTGTGTCGTTTATTGTGGACAACGTCTTCTCCATCTGCCCATCTATTTGCTATCTCCATCAACGCAGATACTGTCTTTGGATTGGTCCTTCCCAAGTCCTCGACAAAATCTCCACGCCTAATTCCTGCGACAAACGCATCTATTGCTCTCTCGTCGAGATATATTTTCTGCACGAGTTTTTTATGATGTTCCACCTTTGGATGTATTTTCTCATTGACTCATCTGGCTTTTGTCGACACGCTCTCAGCTCTTCTAACGACGCAGGTTTTTTGCACGTGGGCCTGAAGTTTTTGACGAATACGTCCTCGAAACTTTCCCAGCTGTCGATAGATCCTGGCGGAAGTTTTTTGATCCAAGATCGTGCGGCTCCACAAAAGTGTACCTGAATACTTTGCATGGCTGTTGCTCTAGTTCCTCCAGTTAACTTCACCGTCTCGAGGTAGTCAATTAGCCAATCCTCTGGATCTTGCAGGCCGTCGAATTTTTTGAAGTGATCAGGCAACTTAAATCCCGAAGGGACTCGAGTTTTTCGTACTCTCCTTGTGAAGCACGGCAGGCCGCACATATCCTCGTCGTTAAGCTCCGGGGATTGCCGATGATCCCTTCTGCTTTGCCTCGCTCTGTCGACTCTTGCTTGTGCTCCTGTGTCTCTTGCTCCGCTTGGTCCTTCAGGAACTGTCGCCGTTGCCGCCGCAGGTCGTGGACTATTTTGCCTTGCCGCTCCTTCGGGAGGCGTTGATACAAACGCTGTCCCCATAGCTCCAACCCCTGCTAACGCCATATTGTATAATGTTTCCCTTGGATCTCCTGGGGGTGGCCTAGATGCGAGGATGTAAGCTTGTGTCGCCATATACCCAGCTTCTGGTGTCTTAGGGATAATGTTTCCTCTTGTATCTATCGACATAAAGGACATGTCGAGGTTTTGAACCAAGTGCTCTCTTTACGTTTCGGGTATGTGTTGTAACCTTGATCTTCCTCTGTTCCGAGCCTCCCTGTGGCTATCATCCGAAACTCTAGATTGTCGACTTAGATCTGCCCTTCTCCTGCTGGATGCAGAAGCTGCCTCCTTTCTCCTGTTCAACTCAGCTGTCTGTTTTTCTATTTCTCTGGCGGCTCGTGCGAGCCTATATTGATAAGCTTGCAGTTCTTGAGCCGTAGCCGTTGTCGTCATTGGCTCCGAACCATCTAAAGCTTTTGCGGCTCTATCCCAGGCTGCTTGTGGAAGTTGAACTCTGACACGTGGTGTGGGCCCGTCATATTTAGTGCCCATACCTCTCCTTAGATCTAAGGGATCGACATAGGGATTTCCCAAATCGTCGGAAGCCTCTGATGTTTCCTCTTGGTTTTCGATAGCATAAATCTGATGATATTTTGTATTCAGATCTATGTTGGGTTTGGTGACATCATTATTGAGATTGATGAAGACCTCGCCCACTGTGATGGATTTGTCGATGAAGTCGTAACTGTCGACATCGCTTGAGCCATCGCTTATATATGAGTCCGCAGATGACTCAAACGATGTGTCGCTGAAGATCTTGGCGAGTTTCTCTCTTGCTCGCTTGCTGACGTAATGTGTTGCCGAAGTTTCTTCTTCGACTCGGTTGACGATGCATAGCTTGAAAAATCGGAATCGACCGTCGACGATCCCGACGAAATCGGAATTTCGACACGATACGATCCTTCCTTCTCGACGCGAAAGTGAAACCTTCCGAACGTCATCTCCATGGGCTCCGCCAGATACGCATATGCATCCAAACGGGAGGGTGGGTGAGGAACAAAATCAACAAGACCGGCGGCGATCTGTTTACCTCGATCCATAGTGTTGCTTCCGGTTGACGATGTCGAAGATCTTGAACGTGCCATCGAGATCAGATCCTTACGCCTCTAATTCCCACGAGACGGCGCCAATTGACAAGGGATTAACTTGTCAATGCCTACGGATTATAGGCTAGGGTTTAGTTAGAAGTAGAGGGCAAGTAGATCTCGAAGGTTTCAGTAGAAAAGTACTCGACGATTATGAAAACTAGGGTTTGTGAACAATGATTCGATGATCTCCTCGTCCCTCGACCCCCCTTTATATAAGAGGTGGAGCCGAGGGTTTCGTTTTGTACAAGTTACAGAGTCCGGGACGGTTTCTAACTCATCCCGCCAGATTACAAACAACACTTCCTATTACAATTCTACTTTCCTTAATATATCTTGGGCTCTCGAACCTTCTTATTCTTCGGGTAGTGGGCCTTCATTAAACCCCGGGTACTATCTTTGGCAGGCCCATTTGGGATGCCTATGTCACACTTCTCCCGATGGGAGTTACTTCGGATGCTCAGTTTGACCATACCTGTCGTCCCTTTTAACACTGTTTCCTGCAGGTTTTACCACTGCCCTCATTTGTTGACGATTCTTCGGGTGCTCTTCCTGTCGGTGATCGAATCCAGCGTATGAAGGATCGGATCACTCAGATGGAAAAAGACCTGCGCAACACTTATGCCTTAGCTGCTATTGTCAGTAAGAAGAGCGAGATTGCAGCCGAAGTGGAGCGGTACGCTCTTACTGAGCTGCATAAAGCTACCGAGAGTTTGAACTGTAAGCTTCTTGATTCCTGCGCCCTTTTGCCGGCAACGCCTTGTCTGATCCTTTACTGATTCCTTTGCCAGTTATAGCCTTGAACCGTGCGGAAGAAAACAAGCGGATTCACGAGCGTGTGCATGCTTTGACCCAGTTGTCATCAGCCGAAGAGATTTTCTAGCGGGAACACCCGAAGGCTTCGGCTGTTGCACAATTTCAGGATCGGGTTCAGCAAGTCCACCACTTCTTCGACAAGTGCTACAAAGCCATGAGGGTAGTTTGGAAGACGATGTTCCCTTTAAACGCGATTCCCCCTACGCTGCTGACTTTGATGTCTGAGTTTGGGAATGCCAAGAAGATTCGAGACTTGGTGCGAGCTCAGGTTTTCGCAGGGTCCGGGTTTACGCTTGCCCTTGTGCTTGCACGTTACCCCTCAGCGAATCTGCTTGCTATTGCCAACGCTGTTGGTGACTTCGATACTTTATATCCGAAGGTATTGCTTCCTGCCAATATAATTGTCGACAAGCTTGAGGAGTATTCGAAGGTACCTGGGGAAAGAGAAGCTCCGCAAGAGTGATTTCATAGGTTAAGGTTGTTTTGTAAATAGGTATTTTGGCTACTTTATCCAAGTGTTTGGATTATGTAATTGAGCCCTTTTATTTGGTAGATACATGTATATGTACTTGTACCGTGCTAATGCCGTTGGCAAATTTTGACTGAGCAAATCTGAATTGCTCGTTTAAATGTATGTGTACTGGTTGGTTAGAAAATCATTTGAGTGATCAGCTCGTGTTGCAGGTTTTGCTAAACCTGTTGTATGCGCAACTTTGCTTTCAACCGATGTATGTTTCAACGATCACTCCCGAATATTTCGGGTGCAGTGATTCTGCCGATGAGCCCGTTGTCCTTTGATATTTCCATAAGTAAAATATCGAACGTGGGTTGTATTTTCATATATTTCCGAACTCTTGCTATTTACGGCACTCGTAGAGGCATCTATAGCGAGAGGAAAGGTTAACACTTTTGTTTGCTTTGTATCTTTTAGCACTCGTAGAGGCTTTTCTTTTGGAGCACGATCTTACGCGCTCGTACTATGTTTGCATAGTGATGCGGCTTAGATGTTTTTGAAATACTGCAATGCTTAACAAAGGATCGAAACTTAAGTTCTCATTAATAAGGTAAGCACGAGACTAGAGGGCGAAAAAGGAAGGCCCTGTTTATATAAAGGGGGAAAAATTAAACGCTAATAAATTGCTTAAGCAAGGAAGGGGTTCTTCTCATCTTCTGCCTTTTTCACCACGTTAGTGGTTGCTGCGGTGTTGTTGACTTCACCAGGGGTCTGGGCAGTGGTTGCTAGCGTCTTGCTGTCTCCTGTGCCTTCTATGCCGTCAGCTGCCGAAGCTTCAAGAGCAAAGTCGGCTGGCTTCTTCTTGGTTTCCCTGACATGTTTTTCCTCCTTGATTTCTCGTATCGACAACTTGGGCAGGGGGTCTACAATTTCTCGTTGTGACCCAAACTTCGCAGCAATCCTTTGAAAGTCGCGATCACAATTGTCCGAGCGTGAAAAACTTCCATAGACTGTGATGTTTGTCCCGTTGTTCCCAGGCATTTTCAGCTTGAGGTATGCATAGTGCGGCACAGCCATGAACTTGGCATAAGCTGGTCTCCCGAGTATGGCGTGATACTGTGACTCCCAGTTCACTACTTCAAACTCGATCTTATCCTTCCTGAAATTGTCCGTTTTGCCAAAGACGACGTTCAGGTAAACTTTGCCAAGAGAGTAGCCCGGTGCAGTTGGAAGAATCCCATGGAAGCAGGTGTCTATTTCTTCTAGCATCTTCATGGTGATCCCCATACTTTTGATTGTGTCGACGAATATCAGGTTTAATCCGCTTCCACCATCCATGAAAACTTTGCTCATCTTGAACCCCCCGATTTGTGCCTCGACTACTAAGGCAGCGTGTCCCGGTTTTGGTATGGTCATTGGGTGATCTGCTCGACTGAACGTAATGTTCTGAGAGGACCACTCGACATACTCGGAGATGTTCGCCATGATGCTTTCTGCCAGGTTAATCTCTCGGGTGAGCTTCTTCATCTCTCTTTTTGCGACACCTATCCTATGGATCATGCTCATCTGCCCCCGTGGTGGTGGAAACGCCTCGTTGGGTTGATGAGGTTGAGCCTGCTGGACTTGATGCTGCGGTGGAGGTGGTGGTGGTAGCGGTTGCTGGCCCGCCTGCTGGATGAGTTTTGTGCATGTCAATGAACTGCCGACAGTCCCTGAGCAGGTGACTTGACTTTGTTTTTCCGTCCTTAGAGTCAACATACGAGTGCAGGTAACAGGGGGCGTTGATCTGCTCAGCGTAAGGCAGTTCGGGGGCCCTCTACTGCCGCGGTTTATAATTGCCACGGTTCCCGGAGTTGTTCCGATTACTATCCCGCCGATCGTCTCTTCTGTCGTCGTATCGATCATCCTGCCGATCAGAGTAGCCTGCGGCTACCATGTTGTTGTCATCATAGTTGCGGTTCTTCCTTCTCTTGTGACGATCCCTTCGGCCACCCGAGTCGTGCTTCGGCTGGTCATCGTCTTCGTCGTCACCTGCTTGTTGTCGTGGCCTTCGCACGTTGTCTTCGCCATCAGCCCGGCTATTAGCGATTTCCATTAACTTGGTTATGGTTTTAGGCTTTTGCGTCCGAGTTCTTCTATGTAACTCTCATGCCGGACGCCATCGGCTGAAAGCGTCGATTGCTACGTCGACGGATACATCTTCGGCAGCGTTTAGGAGTTTGGTGAATCTCCCGATGTATGAGCGCATCGACTCATGCGCTTCTGCTGGCAGTTCCGTAACTCTTCAATCCCGACAGGTATCTTGTACGTTGCTTGGAAATTGGCAACGAAGGCGTCTACTAGGTCGTCCCATGATTTGATGGAACCCTTCGGCAGCCCCCTTAGCCAGGCTCGCGCTGAATCTTTGAGATAGAGCTGCATTGCTGCTATTTGGTTCCCCTTATGCAGAATCACAGTCTGCAGGTAGTCGTCTATCCAAGATCTTGGCTCCTGCTGTCCATCGTATTTGGCAGCATCGGTAGGCGTAGGCTTGAACTTCCTGGGCGGCATTGCCTCGCGGATTTTGTGACTTAGAAAGTCGGCTCCCCTGAGCTCGCCGTCGTACTCCTGATCCTCGTCCGAAGAATCACTTTCATTCTCGTTCCTAGCGGCGCGTCGTCTCCTTGCTTTGCCGATCCTGCTCTGGGTGATTTCATCCCGAGCGTCTCTCGCATGATACTTTGAGCCACTACCCTGCAGCGTGGTCTTTTCCTTTTGTGGAACTAGATTATTTCCCAGTATCGCGAGACTTTCCAGGGCGCCTCGATGAGCTTGAGCCATGGATCCTTCGAGCGCTAGTTGATGAGGTATGCGGCAAGGTTGGCGGTTGCTCTTGCAACGGTTTTCAGCCGTGGCATGCCTGCGGTGTCCGTAGTCATAAAGGACTTGGTTAGGTTCGACGTGATTTCTCTGGCGTCATCTTCCGAAAGCCTGGATAGCCTCGACCGGTGCTTGCCTGCCCCTTGAGTATTTCGAGAGGCGCTTGCCTGCGAGTCTCTTCACCGTTCACTGGATCGATCTGCCGCAGATAGGCGTCTCTCGAGGGTGGCTTGTTCCTTCGACAGATGCTCTCGGTTTTTCTCTAGTATAGAGCGAGAAGCATTGAGGGTTCCGACTGAGGTTCCTACGGGGAGCGGTGTGTTGTTGAGTACTGCTGCTCTGTCGGCTGCCCACTCTTCGTCCGAGATGGTGTAGTCGCTGTCGTGGTTGCTGGCGCTGTTTTCAAAACTCGCCCGTCTACTGCAACGAGGAGTATGGTCTCCGTTTCCTCTGTGCCTTGTGTTTCCTGTGTTATTGGCGGCATAAACCTGATGGTGTGCTGTTCTTCGGGTGGTTCCTTAGACGATGCCGTCGATCTTGTCCTCTCCCGATGAATACGGGCATTGCGGATGAACGGCGTGTCGCTCGATCCCAGCCCGTGCACTGGTGTCGCAGTTCAAGCGATAGTACGAGGTTAACTCCGAAGATGTGGGATCGTCAGATCCTACTGACATGGAAGACACGGAACGGGGAGTCGAGGGCGCGGGTAAACTCGTCGAGCCTGTCAGGCCAGCCGAAAGGTCGAGTGATGATGATGCGCTTGGACTCGTCGATCTGGAAGTAAGCGATTCCAGCAGTCGAAGGATTCCTTCTGCGTTGACGTTGTAATGGACGCTGCTGAAGGTCATCTCCATGTTTCCTTGTAGATCTGAGAAGTTTGAGCGGGAGGAATCGTTGTGCGGGGTGAACTCATAGGAGCCGAACCGAATCGGGCTTCCCAGGTTTGGCGATGACGGTGTCGACGAAGTTGCTGATGAGGTTGCCGGTGAAGTCGCCGGTGTCATGATTGGATCTGCCAATGACCGATCTTGTGCCGACAGTGTTCCCACAGATGGCGCCAATTGTCGAGGGTGCTCCTCGGCAATGCCCTCCGATAGGGGCTTAGGGTTGATGGAATCCTGCAAGCTGACACGAGACATCGGTTCGCAGACAAGCGGGACAGCGATTTACCCAGGTTCTGGGCCCTCGATGAGGTAAAACCCTTACGTCCTGCCTGTCTGTTCTTGATTATGATGATAATGGGTTACAATGGGGTGCCGAATAGTTCGGCTGAGATCTCGTCGAGATGGCTAAGCGCTAAGGTGACCTAGCTTTAAGCTTCTGTTGGCTAAGATTGCTAAGGTTGATTGTGTCCCTCGACAACCCCTCTCCTGGCCTTTATATAGGAGGCCAGGTCTCAAGAGATCTAATCGAGTACGACTGGGTTTACAGCAGATCTATCTCTAGGCTTTCCTTGTTCGGCTCCTTCCGTGTCTTGTACTTCAAGGAATCTTCCGTTGCACCGCCCTAGCGGCCCATCTTGCCGTCGAGTGCCTTCATGGTCCTCCAACTAGGTAATACAGTGTAGAGCAACATTGGTTACCCGAAGGGTAATGCCCACGTCAGTTGTCTTATTTGATTTATTGGATAAATGATGTGAACTGCTTTCCAGTAATGATCATTTCAATGGATTTGGTAGGGCTAGATGGATGCCAACACTTGGTTGTGTACCCTAGCCCTCCTTTTGAACCCTACTGGGTGATGATAACTGTGCATGGCTTATTAGTTTGGACTGGTTAAGTGGTTGATGTGACCTTGACAACAATTTATTGCTGTTTAGGTAGCTCCCACCTTTGTTGGCTTGATGTGACTTAGGAAATGCATTACTGGACAAATCCTTGTTGGATTTCCAGTGGTCTTTGCTCTTGACAAACAAGAATAGGCACAAGTTGTCTATCCGTCTGATGGTGTGCTAGGCCTTAGGTGATGAGTGACTTTAGTTGAATGCATAGGATCATTTCCTTGATGGATTTCTTTGGTTGAACCACTGTTTTGGTTAACCAGTGTTCCCTTGGTGATTTCCTATTTGCTTCACCCATATTTGCTTGCACCACTGACTTGGTAGCCAGATGATGACACAAACAGGGTACTCACACCCTATGGCTTATGTGTGATTGATGCACATGCTTGTTTATGAGCAAAACAAATGCTTGCCCATGATTCTCTGGGTATACCTCACTCCAGCTCCTAGAAATGTGTTGGTGTAGAGGGTTTGCTTCTGGATGATGTGTGAAGCTTGCCCTGCTCCTCCTGCTGGCTTGTGATGAGTGATTTGTTTCTGGTGATTTATGGAGTGGATTAAACAGCTCTGGCTGTTCCTCCTGTTCTTGCTGTTCTTGGTGTTCTTACCCTTGTGAGTTGCTGTTGATGAACTGCTTGAGTTCTGATGGTGGAAAAGGTTTTATATCACCCTCTCTTTGCTCTACTGGTCGACAGCTGAGCCTGGCAACACTTGGCGATTCAATGGCTTGTGTGTGTGTGCTGTGCTGCATGCACCCATGGTGACTTGCTGTTGGGCATGCACACATGCTGTGTGTGCTGCCTGTGTGTATGTGTGTACCAGATGCTTGGTACCTGGCTTGGTACTTGGCTGTGAGAAGATCAGCTCGACAGAGCTTGATCATATCTCCTCACATTTCACTTTCTTTTGGCTAATCTGCCAAGTGGCTTTGCCACTTGGCATTATACTTGTTTGCTATGTTTGTGTGTGTATGTGTTATCACCAGAATTTGACCGGATCAGATGTGGGCCGCGATTGAAGATGGACTTGAAGAATATACATAGAAGAAATACATGAATCGGCCTTCTATACCAAGTTGGGCTAAATTGCCCATGTATACTGTATTATATTAGATCGTATCTTAAATTAGAAGTTAGAGTTTTACCCGTGCACGGTAAGGTGCACGCCCACATTAGAAAGTCCCTGGACTATAAATATGTATCTAGGGTTTATGGAATAAACAACAACCAACGTTCAACACAATCAATCTCGGCGCATCGCCAACTCCTTCGTCTCGAGGGTTTCTCCGGTAAGCACCATGCTGCCTAGATCGCATCTTGCGATCTAGGCAGCATAAGCTTATTACGTTGTTCACGCGTTGCTCGTCATCGAAGCCTTTTTGATGGCGAGCAACGTAGTTATCTTAGATGTGTTAGGGTTAGCATTGTTCTTCGTATCATATGCTTGTCGTAGTGCAACCCTTATGCATCTAGCCGCCCTTACACCTATCTTAGGTGTAGGGGCGGCACCCCGCTTGATCATTGTTTAGTAGATCCGATCCGTTACGGTTGCTCCTTGTTTTTCAAGGATTAGTTTAATATCCGCAATAGTTAGGACTTACAAAGGGTTGGAGGATCCAGCGGCGTGTAGGGTGTAGTTTGCTAGCCCTAGACAGGACGTTCCGGGGATCAACCTCGTGTTGGTTTTTAGGCCCTGTCTAGGATCGAGCTTACGATCACCGTACGCGAGCGCGAGGCCCAATCGTGAGTAGGATGATCCGATTATGCGGTGAAAACCCTAAATCGTCGTAGATCGCATTAGCTTTATCTTGATCAAGCAGGACCACCATATATTCGGACACCTTGTATGAATCATGGGTGGATCGGCTCTTTGAGCCGATTCACGAGATAACTTTGAGAGCCGATCGAGGCTCGTATTTAACGTTTACGTGTGTGCCATGCAGGAAACTAAGCGAGGCATCATCCAACACCTTCCCGACCAGGTATAGGTCAGGTGGCACGCCCTTGCGACAGCATCGGACGTGTGACCGAGAAGGCTTTGCGGGCCGTCGCTCCGAGGGACCAGGGCCGGCCGCAGCCCCGAGTTGTTCCCGGCTCTACGAGTGTTGCCGGTCGTTGCTCGACGGTGGGTTTCGACCGCAACACATTACAGCACGCCGGTGGGACAATCTTCGACATCCACCGCATCGCCATCTACATCCGAGATGGCGGAAAGCACTCCGGTCAAGTACGAGGATCTGACTGACGAGCTCAAGAAGAAACATGACGAGATCAAGGCGGTCCTCGAAGCCGACCTCATCGGCTCTTTCCACAGAACCCGCTCCCATGGCATCAGGTGGAAGGGGTTCTCACCTGAAGGCGCGCTCGATGGAGTGGACCTGGCCACCCCGTCAAAAGAACGCACCAAGTCGCTGCGACAGAGGATCAACTCCATGGTGGCTCATTCGCTGCACCGCCACTCTGAGAACCTGGTGAACACTTTGGAGCGTGTCGCTCTGCGCATGATCCAGGAAATCATGAGCCATCAGTACCCTCCGTCAGGACCAGCTCTCGGGACCTATCAAGGAGAGGTGCCGCTCCAGTCCCGTCCACCGATGCCATGCGCATTGGCAGCACCGAAAGTGTCGAGTTCACCGGCATACGCCGTCGGCATGGCGGAAGATATGTACCCTGGGAGGCCACAGCCAGGACACTTGTTCAACATCCTGTTATCACCAGAATTTGACCGAGTCAGAGGTGGGCCGCGATCAAGATGGATTTGAAGAAATACATAGAAGGAATACGTGAATCGGCCTTTTATACCAAGTTGGGCTTAATTGCCCGTGTATACGTACTATAGTAGGATCGCGTCGTCGTTTAGAAGATAGAGTTTTACCCGTGCACGATTTGGTGCACGCCCACATTAGAAAGTCCCCTGGACTATAAATATGTATCTAGGGTTTATGGAATAGACAACAACCAACGTTCACCCCAAACAAATCTCGGCGCATCGCCAACTCCTTCGTCTCGAGGGTTTCTACCGGTAAGCACCATGCTGCCTAGATTGCATCTTGCGATCTAGGCAGCGCAATGCCTATCCCCGTTGTTCATGCGTTGCTCGTACTGAAGCCTTTTTGATGGCGAGCGACGTAGTTATCTTAGATATGTTAGGGTTAGCATTGTTCTTCGTATAATATGCTATTGTAGTGCGACCCTTGCATGTCTAGCCGCCCTTACACCTATCTTAGGTGTAGGGGCGGCACCCCGCTTGATCATGGTTTAGTAGATTCGATCCGTTACGGTTGCTCCTTGATTCTTCAAGGATTAGTTTAACATCCGCAATAGTTAGGCCTTACAAAGGGTTGGAGGATCCGGCGGCGTGTAGGGTGTAGTTTGCTAGCCCTAGACGAGGACGTTCCGAGGATCAACCTCGTGTTGGTTTTTAGGCCTCGTCTAGGATCGGCTTACGATCACCGTACGCGAGCGCGAGGCCCAATCGTGAGTAGGATGATTCGATTATGCGGTGAAAACCCTAAATCGTCGTAGATCTGATTAGCTTTATCTTGATCAAGCGGGACCACCATATATTCGGACACCTTGTCCGAATCATGGGTGGATCGGCTCTTTGAGCCGATTCACGGAGATAACTGAGAGCCGATCGAGGCTCGTATTTAACGTTTACGTGTGTGCCCTGCAGGAAACTAAGCGAGGCATCATCCACACCTTCCTGACCAGGTATAGGTCAGGTGGCACGCCCTTGCGATAGCATCGGGTGTGTGACCAGAAGGCTTTGCGGGCCGTCGCTCAGAGGGACTGGGGCCAGCCGCAACCCTAGTTGTTCCCGGCTCTCTTGTGTTGCCCGTCGCTGCCCGCCGGTGGGTTTCGACGCCAACACATTCGGCACGCCCGGTGGGACAATCTTCGACATCCACCGCATCGCCATCTACATCCGAGATGGCGGAAAGCACTCCGGTCAAGTATGAGGACCTGGCACGACGAGCTCAAGAAGAAGCATGACGAGATCAAGGCGGTCCTCGAAGCCGAACTCATCGGCTCTTTCCACGAACCCGCTCCCATGGCGTCGAGGTGGAAGGGGTTCTCACCCGAAGGCGCACTCGATGGAGTGGACCTATCCGCTCCGTCGAGAAGAACGCACCGAGTCCGCTGCGTCAGGAGATCAACTACATGGTGGCTCATTCGCTGCACCGCCACTCTGAGAGCCTGGTGAACACCTTGGAGCGTGTCGCTCTGCGCGTGGTCCAGGAAATCATGAGCCACCGGTATTCTCCGTCGGGACCAGCTCTGGGGACTTTCACGGGAGAGATGCCACTCCAGTCCCATCCACCGCTGCCGCTCGCATGGGCAGCACCGGGAGTGCCGAACTCATCGGCATACGTCGTCTACAAAATTGGTGGTGATCCTAGTGACTACCAATTCCTACCGGAGCGCCCAAGGAGATCCCGCACGGATACGCGTGCGCATACATACCGGACGGCAGCACACTGGACACTCTCGAACCGAGGCTGCGACGGCGAGGGCCTGCGGAACAGCGGGAGAGAACGTCGGGAGCGGATCTTGAGAAGCAAACGTGGCTAGCTAAGTACGCCACTCCGACGAACCTCCAGAGCCCAGCTCCGGCAGTTGGCTCAGAACTCGAAAAGCAAGCATGGCTGGCCAAGTATACCACCCCTGCGAATCTTCAGGGTCCATCGCCTTTGGCCATCACCGCGGATGAGATTTGTACGATCCTAAAAGACCAGTTCGGCATGATGCCGAAAAGGACGGCAATCGGCTATACCAAGCCGTACCCCAACGAGTACGAATTGATTCCGCTACCTCACAAATATCGGCTCCACGACTTTACAAAGTTTAGTGGATCGGATGGTTCCGGCTCCATCGAGCATGTGAGCCGATATTTGGCACAGGTGGGCACTATCTCGGCATCGGACCGAGCTGCGTGTGAGGTTCTTCGCACGGTCCCTCACGGGATCGGCTTTCGGGTGGTACACATCGCTGCCACCAGAACTCGGTCCGAACTTGGAAGCGGTTGGAAGAGCGGTTCCACCTACGGTATCACTCAGAAGCTTCAGAGGCTGGCATTGCCGATCTTGCACAAGTACGACGAAGCGTGGGGAAACGGTGGCGAGAATACATCCAGCGCTTCGGGACCATTAGGAACCGATGCTTTTCGGTTCACGTAAGTGAAAAAGAAGCGATCGAGTTGGCGGTGGTGGGTCTCTCATCATCGATCAAGGACGTGGCCTCCCAAGCAGATTACCCTTCGTTGGCGCACATGGTGCGGAAGCTTTCGAGCATATGAACGAGCGCCACCCGGATGTTTACCGGGACAAATTCAAGCGTGCGGTGGTCTGGTTGAGGCGGACGAAGATGAAGGAGCTATGGGAGATCGGGGAGGTAGCAGTGGCTGAATGGACTCGGACGACAAGCCCCGTGTCCTGTAAGTGGGTGAAGCCACAAGTTCCTCCAAAAGGGTTCGACTTCGACGTGACCAAAGCTGAGCAGATTTTTGATCTCTTACTCACGGAGAAGCATATAAAGGTACCCGAAGGCCACAAGATCCCCACGGCGCAAGAGCTGAACGGAAAGCCATACTGCAAATGGCCTAACACGTTCTCCCACACCACCAACGACTGCAGGGTGTGGCGGCAGCAGATCCAAATGGCGGTAGAAAAAGGACGACTAATTTTTAACCAGTACGCCATGAAGGTCGACACACACCCTTTCCCCGCCGTTAACATGGTGGAGTATGCTTACCATGGACGGTGCCAGCCAGATTTGTCGTGCAATATCAACATGGTAGGATCTGAGCACCACTCTGGTGAGGACGGAGATGAGGGCAGCAGCTCTCATAGCAAAGACACGGAGGAAGCCGCTCCACGCGATCGGCTCTGCCAAGATGGCAAGCGCTACGTCACAGAGGGAGAAGTGAAGAACATAAGATATCAGCGACCTCTCTCTGATCACCTCCTCAACAAGTATGTGAGTCAGTATGACCAACGCCGACGATCCGGTGATGATGATGAAAGAGATCGTCTGGCTAGAGAAGCCAGAAGACATCGTCGGCACTATCGCGATGAGGAGGAGCACGAGCGCCGTGCCAAGGAAAAGTCAGGGGAGCGGGACGACGAGGACGAGCCTCGGGACTGTCCCTTCTTCGGACACTGCTGGGATTCGGGAATGAGCCGATTGCCCACAATCGGCAGTTGCCTAGAATGCAGCCGAAGAAGAAGGAGGCAGCCAACGTATACGTGTTCAAGCGCACGGGGCCTATCCCGCCACAAAGCAAACGCGGCTGAGTCACCTCGGTTGGAAGATCTCGATGATTCAGAAGACGAGGGAGAAGAAGAAGACAGGTACCACCGGCCAAGGTGGTGCCCTGATGGACTCAGCCATTCCCAAAAGCGCAGGGTTCAGCGATTGCACGGCCTGGAGGAAGCCGAAAGGTTATACTTGCATACTCTAAGGAAAGCACGACCTGATCTGGCTGCGAAAGTTCAGCGAACCCTGGATGAAGAGGGTCGTCCACAAAGAAAAGAGTGGCGCCCCAAGCAAAGGAAAGCCGATGATGAGACATCGGCTGGCACAAACATGGTGCTCGTCCTTCCGACGAAGCTTAGTGCTCCACGATTACACGATGCACTCAAGGTGGACGACAGCAAGCGCACCAACATGATAAAGTCGGAGATTGGGCTGGTTTTATCCACCGGCCTGACCGAGTAGCAAGAACAAAACAATGAGCAAGTATGGCGAGGCTGATCCTTGTGATCGGCCCCAAAAAGTTTATGGAGGAACATTACAAAACCTTCATCGAACAAGCAACATGGAGGCCGATTCCAGCAATCGGCCAAAATTATCCTCGCCATCTGTCCTGCTTTGGTTAAACGCTAATCTGACAGGCGAGGGATTCACGTCGGCTGATGAGCTGGAGGAAGTGCACAATGGTCCTAACAGAGCCGACGTTCACATAGAGTGCCTTGGCTAATCATAGAGCCGATTTCAGCAGTTACCTGGCAGAATCGGCTCGGGGGGCACCTACATGGATACATAAACACGAGGATACGCAGCAGAAGTGTCTTCCTAATACCCAGCAGTTCAAGATAATCTTTGATGGGTATTGAAGCATGGGGGGCCGATACATAAATCGGCCGAATTCAAAAAAAATTTAAACACAGCCGATGCGGCAGACATCGACTCCAGAGGACAACTGTTTGGCACGAAGAGAGACCCGAAATGGAAGAGCTCCTCAATGGAGTGATTTAATGGTTCAGATCCTCTCTTCAAGAACAATGCCAAGAACAGCCTGGACGTGCAGATCAGGTTAAGGGTGGGTTACATCAAAACCGCCAAAAGGAAAGAAGCCGATCTGACCAGCAAGGCACAAGGAACGGACTGAAGAAGCTCGGGGGGCAGCTCGCCCTGAAGGTTCTCTGCTCTAGGGGGCCGATTTCTGTTAGGATCGGCTGGCTCTGCGTTATGACGTGGGACCAATGGCGGTACATTTGGCTGATCCATTACCGTTCTCGCCTTGAGCGAGGCTCGGGGGCAGCTGGCACCGGTGGATACTACGTTTTTGAAGGCCGATTAGGTGGCCATCGGCTAGTCCTGAGCCGCGATTTTTGTCAAGGGTGATCCGGCGGAACTCAAATTCATTGTTCGAAAGGACGAAGGATAGTTCATGATGGCTTGGTGCGCTGACATCGGCTTTTTGAGTTTTGACCAAAATTGCAGTCACCCTGTGGTCGAAGAAAGGAAGGGCGGATTATGAGAGGCTGATGCGTTGCCATCGGCTCATTGAGAATCGGTTTAAAAGAAATCGGCAAAATCAAATTGGGGAAACTTCTTCATTAATAAACAGGATTTCTTACAGAGGAAGAACCGATTGCTCAAAGAAGGAAGAACAAAAGAAGGGTCTATTGACCAATCTACTACTGCTAGGCCTACACTAGTAGATCCTAATCTACGGGCCATCGCTGCCCTCGTCTTCATCCTCGGAACTCTCATCGACCTTGCTGCCGATGGGCTCCTCGTCGCTACTCCCGTAGCCCTCTACGGGAGCTTCATCCCCGTCTTCATCGTCGGCTCGCTGTCGTCGTCCCACCACATGCGGAGGCGTTTCGCCGGCGGGTAGCCCTCGAGGGAGTCGTCGTCGTCGTCGTCTTCCTCTTCCTCTTCTTCGAGAGGTGGGACAGCCGTCCCGAGGGAGCCGGTCGTCCTCGCTTTCCGACTCCGAGTTCCCCGTCGGCAAGGAAGCTGAAGATCTTCATCCCGCTGGTCGGGGGCTGGTCGTCTTCGGACCGAGATGGAAGAGGCGTGGTCTTCCAGGTCCCATGCTTCTGGGGCGCGGATTTCCGGCGGTGTCTCGCGGGAGGAGGAGGACCCATAGGAAAGCTCGGAGGAGGAGGAGGAGGAAGAGGACATGGTGGCGCAGAAGGGTTTTTTGGGTGCTAATGCGAAGGGGATGAAGAAGCAAAACTATGTAAAATGGTTAAATAAAGGGGATATGCGGAAGATTCAATGCCACAGCAGTTCCCGAGGAAGTGGTGCCGGCGAGAAAAATTTCGCGAGGCCGCGTGGAAGCGGAAGGGGCAAGGCATCATGATAAAGGATTCTGCGGCGGTTTTTGCTCTGCCACGACATGACCCGACGAAAGAAAGGCGTAATGATTTTGGAAATGTCATTTCCAAAACCGAGGAGGCATGTGTTATCACCAGAATTTGACCGAGTCAGAGGTGGGCCGCGATCAAGATGGATTTGAAGAAATACATAGAAGGAATACGTGAATCGGCCTTTTATACCAAGTTGGGCTTAATTGCCCGTGTATCTGTACTATAGTAGGATACGTGTCGTTTAGAAGATAGAGTTTTACCCGTGCACGGTTTGGTGCACGCCCACATTAGAAAGTCCCCTGGACTATAAATATGTATCTAGGGTTTATGGAATAGACAACAACCAACGTTCACCCCAAACAAATCTCGGCGCATCGCCAACTCCTTCGTCTCGAGGGTTTCTACCGGTAAGCACCATGCTACCTAGATCGCATCTTGCGATCTAGGCAGCGCAATGCCTATCCCCGTTGTTCATGCGTTGCTCGTCACTGAAGCCTTTTTGATGGCGAGCGGCGTAGTTATCTTAGATATGTTAGGGTTAGCATTGTTCTTCGTATAATATGCTATCGTAGTGCGACCCTTGCATGTCTAGCCGCCCTTACACCTATCTTAGGTGTAGGAGCGACACCTGCTTGATCATGGTTTAGTAGATTCGATCACGTTACGGTTGCTCCTTGATTCTTCAAGGATTAGTTTAACATCTGCAATAGTTAGGCCTTACAAAGGGTTGGAGGATCCAGCGGCGTGTAGGGTGTAGTTTGCTAGCCCTAGACGGGACGTTCGAGGATCAACCTCGTGTTAGTTTTAGGCCTGTCTAGGATCGGCTTACGATCACCGTACGCGAGCGCGAGGCCCAATCGTGAGTAGGATGATCCGATTATGCGGTGAAAACCCTAAATCGTCGTAGATCGGATTAGCTTTATCTTGATCAAGCGGGACCACCATATATTCGGACACCTTGTACGAATCATGGGTGGATCGGCTCTTTGAGCCGATTCGGAGGATAACACGAGAGCCGATCGAGGCTCATATTTGACGTTTACGTGTGTGCCACTGAGGAAACTAAGCGAGGCATCATCCACACCTTCCTGACCAGGTATAGGTCAGGTGGCACGCCCTTGCGAAAGCATCGGGTGTGTGACCAGAAGGCTTTGCGGGCCGTCGCTCAGAGGGACTGGGGCCAGCCGCAGCCCTAGTTGTTACCGGCTCTACTGTGTTGCCCGTCGCTGCCCGCCGGTGGGTTTCTGACGCCAACACATCCACATGGTAGAACTTGGGTACCGCCCTGGTAAGGGTAGCAACGAGGGCAGCTGCTCTCATAGCAAGGATAAAGAGGGGGCTGGTCCACGCGATCGGCCCCGACACTGCCACAAGGTCCTGGTGATGATCAAGATGGAGGCCGATTCCAGCGATCGTACCGTATTACCCGCACCACCGGCTCTCCCAGTATTTGGCGTCGACCTCACAGGTGACGGAAAGTTAGGGTATGGGTTCACCTCGGCTGATGAGCTAGAGGAAGTCGACATTGGCCCCGGGGATAAGCCGCGACCAACTTTTATCAGCAAAAAGTTGGATCCACAGCTCAGGAGTCAGATGATTGCTCTATTGAAGGAATACCCAGATTGCTTCGCATGGGACTACACAGAGATGCCTGGGTTAGACAGGAGCATCATCGAACATCGGCTCCCCCTTAAGAAAGGATTTCGGCCGTTCCAGCAACGAGCACGTCAGATGAGAGCCGAAATTCTGGAAGAAGTCAAGAAAGAAATCGAGAAAATGTTGGCCGCCGGGTTCATCAGGCCATGCAGGTATGCTGAGTGGATCTCCAGTATCGTTCCTGTAGAGAAGAAGGATGGCCGATGGCGTGTGGCCATCGATTTCCGAGATCTCAACAGAGCCACTCCAAAGGATGAATATCCAATGCCTGTGGCAGAAACACTGATCAATGCAGCTGCTGGCCACAAGGTGTTGAGCTTCATGGATGGCAACGCCGGCTACAACCAAATCTTCATGGCTCCGGAAGATATACACAAGACCGCATTCAGAGTACCGAGGGCGGTGAGGCTTGTTTGAATATGTAGTCATGACCTTTGGGTTGAAGAATGTTGGTGCAACATACCAACGAGCCATGAATTATATATTTCATGATCTGATCGGTAAGTTGGTGGAAATCTATATCGACGACGTCGTAGTCAAATCTGTCTCCATGGAGGGACACTTGCATGATTTACGGCGCGTCCTAGACCGAACTCGAAAGTTCGGACTGAGAATGAACCCGAAGAAGTGTGCCTTCGGTGTGACGGCTGAGTCGAGTTCCTAGGTTTTCTGGTTCATGAACGGGGAATTGAAATCGGCCTGAAGAGTCAAGAGGCGGTGCGCACCATGCAACCGCCCACCACGAAGAAGGAGCTCCAACGTCTCATCGGCAAGATAAATTTTGTCCGACGATTCATCTCCAATCTGTCAGGACGAATCGAGCCATTCATGGCAGCGGTGAAGACTAAGTCGATGACGAATTTCACGGGGGCGGAACGGCGACGGGCGTTTGATGAAATTAAAAGGTATCTGACGACGCCGCCTGTGCTAGTTCCGCCCCGGCAAGACAGGCCGTTCTACATCTACCTATCAGTAGCTGACACGTCCATCGCCTCGGTAGTGGTGCAACTCTACGAGGGTGTCGAAAGGGTCGTTTTCTACCTCAGCAGAAGGATGTTGGATGCGGAAACAAGGTATCCTGAGGTCGAAAGCTGTGCCTCTGCTCTGTTCTTACCTGCACCAAGCTGCATCACATCCTTTTGACGGCAGAGATCTTCGTCATATGCAAGTCAGACGTTGTCAAGCACATGCCGTCGGCCCCTGTGTTGAAAGGCCGACTGGGTAAGTGGATGTTTGCGTTGTCAGAGTTCGATCTCCGGTATCGGCTGCAAAGCGGTCAAAGGGCAAGCGTTGGCCGATCTCATAGCTGAGCCATCGGTACCAATATAGCAGCACTATCTATACGTGCATGGGCTATGTTCTTCGATGGATCGGCTTGCGACGATGGTTGTGGCATCGGCATTACTGCTCGTGTCGCCTCGGGGGCAGAATACTCCTTCTCCATCAGATTATCTACCCCTTGCACCAACAACGTAGCAGAATATGAAGCGGTACGTAAAGGGATGGAGTTCCTACTGGAAGCCGGGGCGGAGGCAGTAGAGCTTTTTGGAGACTCCAAGTTGGTGATTAACCAGCTCACGGACGAATATAAGTGCGAGAGTGAATCGCTTTTCCCATATTGGATGGAATGCCGTGTGTTGATGACACAGTTTCGGTACATCAACTTTAATTGGGTCCCAAGGTCCCAAAACATCGAGGCCAACAATCTCGCACAAATGGCATCAGGCTACATAGATATACCTGACGGGTCAGAAGTTCAGGTACAATTCCTGGAACAGGATAACTGGAGAACCGATATCTTCAATTATTTGAAGGATTCGGCTCGGGGGGCACCCAAAAGGATAAGATACAAGGCCATGAAATATGTCCTCATAGGAGATGACATGTTCTACGGGACGTTGGAAGGATTACTACTCAAATGCTTAGGACCAAGTCGAGTCTAATCGACTCTTACATGAGGTACATGAAGGCGCTGTGGAACTCACCAATCGGCCCGAGAAGATGAAGTGGTTAATCGGGCGATCATGGTTTTATTGGCCTACCATGCTTGGAAAGGCTGCTTCAACTACTACAAGGGGTGCCAAGCGTGTCAGATGTTCGGGAAGATCCAGATGGTACCCGCATCAGCGATGAATCCTATCATCAAACCTTGGCCATTTCGAGGTTGGGGCATGGATATGATCGGCAAGATACACCCTCCGTCAAGCAAGAACCACGAGTGGATTCGGCCATTACAGATTATTTTACCAAATGGGTGGAGGCCGTTCCCATGAAGAAAGTAAAATCGGAAGATGTTATCCGAGTTTGTCAAAGAACATGTCATTCATAGGTTCGGGATTCCCCAAACCATCACGACCGATGGAGGTTCGGTCTTTGTCTCTAAAGAATTCAGAAAGTTCTGCGACGACATGGGGATTAAGCTAATCCGATCATCTCCATATTACGCCCAGGCCAACGGGCAAGCCGAAGCATCCAATCAAAGCCTGATCAAGCTGATTAAAAGGAAGATTGAGGAGAACCCCAGGGTATGGCATGAGACGTTGTCAGAAGCTTTGTGGGCCTATCGCATGTCATGCCATGGAGCTATAAAGACTTCGCCGTACCAGCTTGTCTATGGACAGGAGGTCGTATTACCATGGGAGATTACGGCCGGATCGAGACGTGTCACGTTTCAGAATGACCTGACACCTGAAGAATATGCAACCCTGATGAGTGACACTATTGAGGATGCAACAGAACTTAGACTTTGGTCGCTAGAGAAGATAAAAGAAAACAAAGCCAGGGTAGCTCAGGCGTACAATAAAAATGTGAGACCAAAGGAGTTTCAGGTTGGCGATTTATTATGGGAAGCCGTGTTGCCACTAGGAACCAGGGATAAAGCATACGGCAAATGGTCTCCTAATTGGCACGGTCCTTACAAAGTCATCCAGGTTCTGAAGGGCAATGCCTATATGCTTGAACAGTTGGATGGTGTGAAGTTCTCAGTGGCCGTCAACGGCCAACATCTCAAGAAGTATTTCCCAAGCATGTGGGAGGATGGGCAGTGAGATATGGAGGCCGATTTTTAGATCGGCCAGTAAAAAAAAATCACAGCCGATGTACAGACATCGACTTGAGAAAACATGTGGAGGCAACGGTATGCTAACAGCCGATGCACATGCATCGACTTCAGAATAATAAAATCCGATGCATGGCCATCGACTCTAGCGGAACAAGCTCAATCCAGATCATAATATTTGGGGATAAATCTCCTAGTGGTTTGTTGAGAGTTCAATCTGCACGTTTATGATGGTTCGGATGGGGTTAGACCTGCTGGACTGTGCGGATGGGCAACGGTTTTTTCCTTGAGTTGCTTTTGTAAGTACAAGCCGATGCCTTGTCATCGGCTCTGTGTACAACGATCTCGTTCGACGATCGGCAAAGTTGACAAGAAAGCAAGACTCATTGGGGGAGGAGCCGATTGCTCAGGGAAGAGCAAGAGCCGACTACTACTACCACTCCCTAATCTAAGGGCCGTTGCTGCCTTCGTCTTCCTCATCATCGTCATCACTGACGTTGTCCCACCAGGCGCGAAGGAGCTTCGCCTGTGGATAACCTTCGAGGGAGTCATCATCGTCATCCTCTGCCTTCCCCGAGCAATCGGCAGAAAAATTTCGCAGAAGTAGAAGGGGCAAGGCATCATGATGAGGGATTCTGCGGCGGTTTCTGCTCTGCCACGACATGACCCGACGAAAGAAAGGCGTAATGATTTTGGAAATGTCATTTCCAAAACCATGGGGGCATGTGTTATCACCAGAATTTGACCGGATCAGATGTGGGCCGCGATTGAAGATGGACTTGAAGAATATACATAGAAGAAATACATGAATCGGCCTTCTATACCAAGTTGGGCTAAATTGCCCATGTATCCGTATTATATTAGATCGTATCTTAAATTAGAAGTTAGAGTTTTACCCGTGCACGGTAAGGTGCACGCCCACATTAGAAAGTCCCCTGGACTATAAATATGTATCTAGGGTTTATGGAATAAACAACAACCAACGTTCAACACAATCAATCTCGGCGCATCGCCAACTCCTTCGTCTCGAGGGTTTCTCCGGTAAGCACCATGCTGCCTAGATCGCATCTTGCGATCTAGGCAGCATAAGCTTATTACGTTGTTCACATGTTGCTCGTACTGAAGCCTTTTTGATGGCGAGCAACGTAGTTATCTTAGATGTGTTAGGGTTAGCATTGTTCTTCGTATCATATGCTGTCGTAGTGCAACCCTTATGCATCTAGCCGCCCTTACACCTATCTTAGGTGTAGGGGCGGCACCCCGCTTGATCATTGTTTAGTAGATCCGATCCGTTACGGTTGCTCCTTGTTTTTCAAGGATTAGTTTAATATCCGCAATAGTTAGGCCTTACAAAGGGTTGGAGGATCCAGCGGCGTGTAGGGTGTAGTTTGCTAGCCCTAGACAGGACGTTCCGGGGATCAACCTCGTGTTGGTTTTTAGGCCGTGTCTAGGATCGGCTTACGATCACCGTACGCGAGCGCGAGGCCCAATCGTGAGTAGGATGATCCGATTATGCGGTGAAAACCCTAAATCGTCGTAGATCGCATTAGCTTTATCTTGATCAAGCGGGACCACCATATATTCGGACAGCTTGTACGAATCATGGGTGGATCGGCTCTTTGAGCCGATTCACGAGATAACTCGAGAGCCGATCGAGGCTCGTATTTAACGTTTACGTGTGTGCCCTGCAGGAAACTAAGCGAGGCATCATCCAACACCTTCCCGACCAGGTATAGATCAGGTGGCACGCCCTTGCGACGAGCATCGGACGTGTGACCAGAAGGCTTTGCGGGCCGTCGCTCTGAGGGACTGGGGCCAGCCGCAGCCCTGAGTTGTTCCCGGCTCTACGGTGTTGCCAGTCGTTGCTCGACGGTGGGTTTCTGACCGCAACAGTATGCAGGGACTTGGAGATGATCAAAATGGATGGCAAGATCATCTTGATCAAAGAATTCTTGAAGATTGAGTTGTAGTTTAGGAATTCCATTAAATTGTAATCTTCTTTCTTTTTCTTTTTCTTTTTCTATTTTTCCTATTCTTGTAATATGTTGTAATATTTCATATTTCATTTCTGTAAAGACAATGTATCTTGTGTGTTTATCAATAAAGCTCCCATTTTCTCTAATGAGCTTTACTTATTATTTGTATTGTTCATATTCTTTATTAATTATAATTTGCTTAATGAATTACCTCACATTTGAATTATGAGATATTCATATGTTGTTTGAATTTGAAATTCAAATACATCTTAGGTTTGAGTTCAATCATGCAACTTAAGTTAGAATTCAATCATGCAACTTAAGTTGTGATGCAATATCTCTCCTCTCTTCTCAAAACCCTAACTTAGTTGAATGAGAAACAAGTTTGTCGCACTCTCGAAACCCTAACCCTGTAAGGTGTCGAGAGAGAAAGTGTCCCCCTTCGATGCAGTTTTGTTTTAAAAGCGCGAAATTTCCCCAGAATTTACGATGCAATGCACATCCCTTTCTAAAATCTACCCCTCGATCGTCTCTAAACCTGGGACATTACAGCCTTTCCCCTTAAAGAAAACTTCGTCCCGAAGTTGTGGTTGTAATACCTGAAGAGTTCGGGGTATGTTTTCCTCAGGTCTTCTTCCTTCTCCCAGGTGGCTTCCCTCTCGGGGTGATGCTTCCATTGTATCTTGCAGTACTTTATTGCTCGATTCCTGAGTTGTTTCCAGTTCTCCTCGAGAATCTTAGCTGGCTTCTCGATGTAAGTCAAGTCTGGTTGTAACTCAAGCTCATCATGTGATACTGGCTCATCTGGGTTTTTAAGCATTTCCGGAGTTGCGACACATGGAATACATTGTGAACTTGAGCTAACCTTCCCGGTAGATCCAATTTAAAGGCTAACCCTCGGTTTTGACTCAGTATTTTGAAAGGTCCGATGTATCTAGGGCTCAACTTCCCCTTTACTCCAAATCTCTGAAGACCTTTCATCGGGCTTACCTTCAGGTACACCATGTCTCCAACTTGTGGCTCCCATGTTCTTCTCTTTTTGTCTGCATAGCTCTTCTGTCGGCTTTGTGCCATTTTTAGTCTATCTATGATGATGTCAATGATCTGTTGCTTTTCCTTGACATAATCAGGGTTGAATTCCTTGCTTGATCCTGCTTCATACCAACATATCGGTGATCTACACTTCCTTGCATACAGAGCTTCAAATGGTGCCATCTTGATGCTGCTTTGATAGCTATTATTGTATGAAAACTCTGCCAATGGTAAGTGCTCCTCCCATGATCCTCCGAAGTCTAGGGCACAAACCCTAAGCATATCTTCCAATATCTGGTTTGTTCTCTCTGTTTGTCTTCCCGTCTGAGGATGATAGGCGGTGCTATAGTCTAGTTTGGATCCTAAAGCGTCATGTAATTGCTTCCAAAATGATGATGTGAACACGGATCCTCGATCTTACACGATCTTCTTGGGCACTCCATGTTTACTCACGATCTCTTTGATGTAAAGATCGATGAGTTTCTCTCCTTTATCCTGCTAGTTTACTGCTAAGAAGTGTGCGCTTTTCGTCAACCGGTCCAAGATTACCCATATCATGTCCTTCTTTTTAATAGTCATGGGTAGTCCGGTGATGAAATCCATTCCTATTTCCTCCATTTCTATTATGGGATTGGTAAAGGTTGTAACTTTCCTGCCGGACTTTGATGTTCAGCTTTCACTCTTTGGCAGGTATGGCATTCCGCCACATACTGTGCTATTTCTCTCTTCATGTTATTCCACCAGAATAGTTCTTTGAGATCCATGTACATCTTTGTACTTCCCAGATGTATAGAGTATGGTGTTTGATGTGCTTCCCGGAGTATAACTTCCTTGATCTCATCAATATCCGGAACTCAAATCCTCTTCTGGAACCACAATGATCCTGATTCACCTCGGTGGAATTCTGATGGTCTTCCCTCATCAATCCTTCTCATCTCCTCAACGATAAATGGATCGTCCAATTGACCTATGATTATCTCGTTCTTTAAATTAACACTTAGCTCATCGGCTACTTGTAAAGCCGAAAGTCCTTCATGAGCTTCTTTCTCCCAAAGTTGTATCTGGGCTTGGCTTATTTCCTTCCTCAACTCTGGTGATAATTCTTGTTCCACTCCTCCAGTGCTCTTCCTACTCAAAGCATCTGCTACAACATTAGCCTTTCCTGGAGTATAATTGATGGTCAAATCATAATCCTTGATCAGTTCAAGCCATCTTTTCTGCCTCATATTGAGTTCCTTCTGAGTGAAGAAATACTTGAGACTCTTATGATCCGTATAGAGCTCACACTTGGCTCCATAGAGAAAATGTCTCCAAGTTTTAAGTGCAAATACTACTTCTGCTAATTCTAAGTCATGCGTTGGATAATTCACTTCATGAGGTTTGAGTTGCCTCGATCCATAAGATATTACTTTCCGATCTTGCATGAGTACACAACCCAATCCATGTTTGGATGCGTCACAATACACGGTGTAATCCTTGCCCACTTCCGGGACTGCTAACACCGGTGCTGTGGTGAGTTTCTCTTTCAGAGTTTGAAAACTCTTTTCACACTCATCGGACCACACGAATGGTGTGTTTTTCCTTAACAGTTTAGTCATTGGTCCTGCTATCTTGGAGAATCCTTCAATGAAACTCCGATAGTATCCTGCCATTCCGAGGAATCCTCGGATTTCCTTGACAGTCTTGGGTGCTTCCCAGTCTAAAACTGCTGCTACCTTGCTTGGGTTAACAGCTATTCCTTCCTTGCTAATAACATGACCAAGAAATTCTACTTGATCTAGCCAAAATTCACACTTGCTAAATTTGGCATAGAGTTGATGTTCTCTTAGTGTTTGCAACACTATCCTCAGATGTTCAGCTTTATCTTTGGAATAAATCAAAATATCATCGATGAATACGATGACAAACTTGTCTAGACATGGCATGAAGATCTTATTCATAAGATTCATGAAGATTGCTGGGGCATTGGTTAATCCAAAAGGTACTACTAGATATTCATGATGTCCGTACCTTGAGACAAAGGCTGTTTTCGGAACGTCTTCCTTCTTGATCTTTATCTGATGATAACCGGATCTTAGATCAATTTTGGAAAAGACTCCCGCGCCTCTTACTTGATCAAATAGATCTTGTATTCTAGGAAGTGGGTACTTGTTCTTGATAGTAACATTATTCAGATTCCTGTAGTCTCCGCACATCCTTCTGCCCCCATCTCTTTTATCCACGAATATAACAGGTGATCCCCATGGTGAGATACTCTCCTGTATGAATCCTTTTTGTTCTAAGTCATCCAGTTGCTCCTTGAGTTCTTTCAACTCCTTAGGCCCCATCTTGTATGGTGCTTTAGCAATCGGAGCTGTTCCTGGAATTAGGTCGATAGTAAATTCTATCTCCCTATCTGGTGGCATTCCAGGTAATTCCTTAGGAAAAACATCCTGGAATTCATTTACTACGTAGTATATCCTCCAACTTCACTTCCTTCATGCTATTCAACTCGTAGCTCTACTTCAATCTGTGTATGCTTGTCTCCTTGGTAGATCATTCTACTTCCATCGGGGCTTTTCAAAGACACGAGTCTTGTTCACACAGATCTATCAATGCTCCATTAGCCTCTAACCGAGTTCATACCAAGAATGACATCAATGTCCTTCATCGGTAAAATGAACAGGTCTGCGTCAAATGCACATTTATTGATCATAATGACTTGTCCTTGTTTGGTATGGGTTACTACTATCGTTCCCCCGCGGAAAGTATAGTTATGGGTGTATCTAACTTAGTGCAACTAATCCCATGTTTGCTGATGAATTGCTGAGAAATGAATGATGTAGTTGCACCAGTATCAAAAAGTACTTTGCCAGGATGAGTAAGTATCTGAAGCGTACCTATCACTGCCTGATCGGAGTTCACCACCTCCTCCAGGCTGGTGCAGTTCAACTTGCCGAAGGGTTTCTTGTTCTTCCAGTTCCCTTCGGTATTCCGCCTCGGTTTCCTCCAGTATTTCTCTTGGGGAAGTCCTTCAGCATGTGCCCCTCCTGCCGACACCCAAAGCATATAATTCTGGGCTTCTTGCAATCTTTCCCGACATGTCCTTTAATTCCACAGTTATGGCAAATAATCTGGTTTGCCGACTGGAATCCTTGGTTTCTCCTATTGTTGTTGTTGTTGTTGTTGTTGTTGTTGTTGTTGTTGTTGTTGTTGTTGTTGTTGTTGTTGTTGTTGTTGTTGTTGTTGTTGTTGTTGTTGTTGTTGTTGTTATACCTCGGCTTGAAACTCAAGCTGGTATTGGGCTTGTTACTAATATATCTTTTAGGCTCAAATTTAGCCTTCTTCCTCTTCTCTTCTTCAGCTGCTTGAAATCATCTTCAAGAGTGATGGCTGCATCCACCAACTCCTGGAACTCTGTCGCTCTCATCATTCTGAGCTGCACTTTGAACTGGGGCCTTAACCCCCGCAAGAACCTCTTCTTCTTTTTGTCCTCGGTGTTGACCTCCTCAACTGCATACCGAGACAACTTCGAAAACTCCCTAACATAAGTCAGGATGGCCTTATGTAACATCCCAAGTTTCACCATTAATAAAATCAAGTGAGAGAATTTCAATTACTCAAAATTTTCAACAAACAAAAACTTTTTATATGCATATAGTGCCACTTATAGTTTCATGCATTTGAGTGAATTCTTTTTGTGCCATTGCCATGATGAGTGTTAGTATGATGAACAATGATTGTTAAACCCTAAACTAAGATCACCTAACCCTAAATTGAGGAGAATAAAAGAGAAATAGAAAAATCCATTTTCTCTCTCACATACACATAGGCCAAAATTGCAAATCTTCACTAAAGGTCACCATAGCTCAATCTTTGGTTTCTAAAAAACTTATATAACTCAAATAAACCCAAATGCATTGAAGAAACCAAAATCAAATTCAAATTTAGCTCAAAACCATCTCACATGTGATGATGGTCACTTGGGCAAATTTTAACATGTTCCCCTCTTTACCCCTCTGGTTTAATTCTTTCCTAAACCAAACTTAGTCAACCAAAGCCATGTCATCCAAGACCATGTCAAGGTCTACAACTTTCATGTTGACCACCCTCCCTATAGTTGACTAGGTTGACCAGAATATGGGAGCAAAGAGGGAACCCGAGAGAGAGAAGAAGATCACCCCAAATTTGAAAATCTGCAATCCTTTTTCCAAATTGAACCCCACCACCACCAAATGAACCTATATTTAATATGTATGAGATCCACCAAAAAGAATTTCAAATTTCAAATTTAAAGTTCTTGCGGCCATATGACCGAACACCTGGCAGGCATCTTTTCCAATTCGAGTTACACTCTATGACCCTCTGGTTTCTTGCCTAAACCCCTTTAACTGATGATCATCACACCCTCTTACAGCCCCTGCATCATCCCAGTACCTGCCTTGGTCGATTAAAGTCAGAGGAGGGGGAAAGAAACCCTAGACTAATGCATGCCGTGGCCATGCCGGCCACCTTTGGCACCTCTCTCTCTCAGCACCACCTTGTCCCAGAGCATCTCTGTAACACGAGGAACCTCACGGTACACAGCCCATGCTCGCCAAGGCTCGGCATTGGCCGGAACGCGCGTGTCCAAAACGATGCCAGCACGCGCGCTCACCGCGCACTGGACGCGCCAGTACGTCGTGCACTCGAGCGACACCGTCCTCCCCCTGCATCCCTACTAGCACGTTGAGCAGCTACTCCTCGCCCTCTACCGCCTAGCCACACTCGAGCAGCTGCGGAGGCCTTGTCACCGTCGTCCTCGCCGGCGAGGTACCGCGGGTACCGTGATGATCATCACTCGCGCTCGAGTGATTCCGTCGTCCTCTTGCCACGCCAGCTACACCTAGAGCATCGCCAAGACAAGGCCTACACGACGCCGTCCTTCCCTTGCCCCTTCGCTCGCCAGAAGCGCCGCGCCATGACCGCTCCTTCGCAGAACCCCACGGCACCCCTCGACTCTATAAATAGAGCCACTCCCAGCACGCTCTCTTCACACCACCCAACTCCCCACTCATCACTGGTTCTCCACGAAGCGATAGCTAGTCCAATTACCTCCTCCACCGCCGGAATTGAAAGATCGGAGCCGCCGGAGCCCGGACATCAACGCCGTTGATCCACGCCGCCTCGAGCCTCGCCACCGCTACCAGACGCTTCATCATCTACTTCCACTTCTCCGCGCACACTGCCAGACTCCTGCAACGGCCTGGTAGGCTCTCCCACCCCCTAGGCTCGCCGCCGATGGCCGTCGCTC
>NC_061514.1:79121005-79133626 GCF_022539505.1 Lolium rigidum | reverse complement strand
CACCCTCTTACAGCCCCTGCATCATCCCAGTACCTGCCTTGGTCGATTAAAGTGAGAGGAGGGGGAAAGAAACCCTAGACTAATGCATGCCGTGGCCATGCCGGCCACCTTTGGCACCTCTCTCTCTAGCCTCTCTCTCTCAGCACCACCTTGTCCCAGAGCATCTCTGTAACACGAGACCTCACGGTACACAGCCCATGCTCGCCAAGGCTCGGCATTGGCCGGAACGCGCGTGTCCAAAACGATGCCAGCACGCGCGCTCACCGCGCACTGGACGCGCCAGTACGTCGTGCACTCGAGCGACACCGTCCTCCCCCTGCATCCCTACCAGCACGTTGAGCAGCTACTCCTCGCCCTCTACCGCCTAGCCACACTCGAGCAGCTGCGGAGGCCTTGTCACCGTCGTCCTCGCCGGCGAGGTACCGCGGGTACCGTGATGATCATCACTCGCGCTCGAGTGATTCCGTCGTCCTCTCGCCACGCCATCTACACCTAGAGCATCGCCAAGACAAGGCCTACATGACGCCGTCCTTCCCTTGCCCCTTCGCTCGCCAGAAGCGCCGCGCCATGACCGCTCCTTCGCAGAACCCCACGGCACCCCTCGACTCTATAAATAGAGCCACTCCCAGCACGCTCTCTTCACACCACCCAACTCCCCACTCATCACTGGTTCTCCACGAAGCGATAGCTAGTCCAATTACCTCCTCCACCGCCGGAATTGCAAGATCGGAGCCGCCGGAGCCCGGACATCGACGCTGTTGATCCACGCCGCCCCGAGCCTCGCCACCGCTACCAGACGCTTCCTCATCTACTTCCACTTCTCCGCGCACACTGCCAGACTCCTGCAACGGCCTGGTAGGCTCTCCCACCCCTAGGCTCGCCGCCAGTAAGCCGTCGCTCGTCGGAGACGACGATGCTCCAGCACCGTCGGATCATGTTCTAATCCTACGGCCTAACGCGCGCGTACCGCTTCGGCGTTTAAAGAGTCACTGACAGGTGGTTCCCACCTCGTCAGGCGGCCCACTCACACGGCGCGTTACTGGGCCGTAACGTTTCGTTTAAATTTTGGGCCGTAGACTTTTCCCGCGCGGCCCAGTTGGTTTGAATTTCGTTTAATTCGTTTAAATACAAATGCTTACTGATGTCAACTTCAAACTTGAATAGTTTGAAATCTACCAAACCAAATCTAGCAAATTTTATACCGTTGGAAAGCCAACGAAATTCTCTAGCTCATGCCACTGGCCCCATCCCCAAATTCACGGTAGAATTAATTTCATAAAAAGAACAAGACAGGGACTTTTGAACATTCAAACTTTATTTAAAATTTAACCAGAATAGATTTTAAATTGATTCCAACTCTAATAAATCACAAATGATGTCCTCTAATTGATTATGCAATAATATAGACATGTTGTTTGTATGATCATGGACTAGATCAAATAAAAGGGCTATGTAGTCAATTCTAGAGCAATTGAAGTTGGAATTCAAACCCAACACTAATATGAGAGCTACCTCTCATTTAAATTTTGATCCTAAGTACTAATAACCAGGGGGAATAACTTAGGCTAATAAACCCTTGAGAATTATTACTTAGAGATTTTAATTCATTAAATGTTAAGTATTAAAACTATGTAAAGTGTAGCACTTAAATTAAATTATACCCACATATAATAGATATGAAATGTTGACTTTGGGTCAACCTATATTTCATACCTTATTATTATATGAAGGGATTAAATCTTAATAAGATGTAATGAACATAAATGAATTCCTCTAAGGATCTACATACCAAATTTAAGAACTAGGAATAATGAGAGGAAATTATTCTTCTTTTAAATAAAGACTAATCTAATAATCCACCATGCCATGTTTGATTGATGATAGGATTAGTGTGTGAACCCTTTTGAGTGTTTCCAGTTTAGTATGTGAGCTTGGTTTAGTAATTATACCTCGTATTCGTATATAGACGCTAGTAACGAGGAATACCAAGAGGAGGAGGCTTACTCTCAGGAAGAAGAAGAGAACTTCGATAACTACTCAGCTCAAGGCAAGCTAACCCTTGCTAAACACAAATGCTTAGCTCTACAAGAGCAAAGGCACCATCACACTTTACTTTTATGTATTACCTATCCCATGTTTTTACTTACTTTTACTTTTGCTTATTTATTTCAAAGTACCTTTTTGATTTATGATTCACTTGGTCTAGAGTAGAACAATACTTGGATTTAGAGTAGCACAACTCAAAGCTAGATAGCACCCCTCATATAGTTGCTAGTGCTAATCAATTAAAATTGACTACTCTAGATGGGAACATGGTGAAGTGAAATGATTTTGAAGGAAAGTAAAGAGGAGATGGAAATGAACAAAAGAAGATGGTGATTTTTGATAAAATTGATGATTGGGTTTGAATGCGATACCCTTCCAATTATACAAGTACCCCCACAATACCTGATTATGGGTAGGGCTTAACTAGAAAATTGTGTATTTTAGTATGGGTTCCCTCTTAACAAGCATCATAGGGGTTACGCCGAGGCTGCCTCCGTATGTGAGAAATGATGTGAATATGAGGTGGATGTACGACCCAAGCCCTGTGCAGTTCCCGGGTTAACAATTGGTTTTCACCGGGAGGCCAAGCTCATGGGGAGAGGTACCTATACTAGGACATATAAGTGAAAGGTTAAGGTTGATGATCCGCGTACTGAGTTACGATGATTCAGCGTTATCCTCGACGGATGTAATCAAAAGTTGTGGCACAAGAGTACAACCTCTGCAGAGTGTTAAACCTATTCGAATAGCCGTGTCCGCAGTTATGGACGATTGGAAAGGCCATACTATCTCCGTTGTCAGAATTTCTGAAATGATGAATTTGAATGATGATTTGACTTGGATCCCAAATGAATGGTGGGAATGACACTAATGTTCCCACTTGAGTTAGTCTAGCAAATGATGGGTTTATACTAAGTGTTTACCAAATTAAAACTTGGCTTTATGCAAATAAACCTAGAGCTTAGCACCACCTTGCTACACTTAATATGTTTTACCCTAGTATTAGTTTGCGAGTACTTTAAAGTACTCATGGCTTTGCCCTGGCTATTCAAATGCCAGACTTTGAAGAGGAGCAACAGTATCAGGATGACGGACAACATGACGTCTACGATAACTAGGATCGTCTTCTAACGTCAAGCGTTGCATGTGGAATAGATAGTCCACTACTACTACGCTTCCGCTACTTATTTGTGATGTTGAACAATCTATTTGTGTAATATTGGATCATGTGATCTCTTGTTGTAAGACCTTATGTGTTGTAATAAATGATGACTCTGAACTACTTACTATTATGTCTCGCAAAAACAATCTTCCTGGGATTGCGATGTATGATGTAATAGGGCATCCGGACTTAAAAATTCGGGTGTTGACACCTTATCCTTCTGCTCGAGACTCTCAAATTCTCGACGCTTCAGTTCCACTATGCTCTCAGGGACATTGGATCCCCTGAACTTCCTCTTGAACTCCTCCCAGGTGAATACCTTCTCAGCCGGATAAACGGCCACTATATTATCCCACCATGATGCGGCGGGTCCACACAACAAGTGTGTTGCATACCTGACCTTCTCCAGGTCGTTGCATCCAACGGTATTGAGCTTTCGCTCCGTGTCCATCAGCCAATCCTCCGCGTCCATTGGTTCGGGCGCGTATGAAAAGGATATAGGCTTTGTATTCTGGAAGTCTGACAAGGTGACTCCCTGGTTCTCGGGCCTCTCCACCCTGTTCTGTTGAAGCAGCTCCTGGAAGAACTTTTTTTGCTGCTCCATCGTCATACGTTGCCTTTCCTCCAACATTTGCATGTATTGGAGGAAGTTCTGCTGCGTCATGGGTGGTGGCGGTGGTGGTAACTGGTTTCTGGCTGCTTCATCAGCCTCTTCCTTCTGCTTGGCCTCGCGCTCGATGCGCTGCGCTTCACTCTCCTCACCCGTCGGTCCCGACATATTCCCCTAGTTCTGCAACACAAAGTGGTACTCATAGTTACTCCATGCGCAAGTTTTCTGAGCTCAACTTTGTGCACAAAACTAGTCACGCAATGGAAATCAAGAAGCAAATCCAAATCATACAAAACATATACCATGTATATACATACTTAAGTGGTCTTATTACAATACTCAGTGACGTTGTGAGTATACAAACTCACTTATTGAAGTATATGTACAAATTTCTACAAAATATTACATACTACAATACATGTGGTACTAATGTATTGTAGTCTCGCCTCCCATGGTAGTCTCTAGTCGTGCTTCACTCCCGGTACATTCCAGGCTTCCATCCCGTCGAACGTGTAGTTCTCCTGACAAAACCTGGAACATAAGGTCTCCCCGTCGGCTGGTAGTCGGAATCAGAGGATGATCCCAGGGAGAAATCTGTGTTCATGAACTGGTCATTCAGTGCATCATAATCCACCCATCGGGTGTACTCCCCTGTGACTTCACCATAGGTATTTCCAACATTCGTATCTGATTCGATCTGTATCGGATACCCCTCATCGTCTTCCCCATTGTACTGATAACTCTGGTTTTGGGTTGTGGCGTCCTCATTCATCTCAGGGTTATATCTAACTGAATCACTATGGGTTCCAGTATCTGATCCCCAACGCCAACCTGTGGAGTTTTCTATAGGAGTCTCGGAACGCTGATTGTTTCCGGATTCCTCTCCACCCTCATATCCTCCATGGGAACTACTAGGAAAATACCTAGGTGTAATGGGTGTGGTTTGTTGTTCGGGATGGTCAATACTAATGTAATCACCAGCTGAATAAACTGGTGTGTGAACCTCATTCTCCATTGGTTCATTTCCCTTAGTCTCCTCCTTGGGCTTAGTGAACTCTTCCAGCATTGTATCAATTGCTCCCGACAAATGTCGGTTCAACTGAAAGAACAATGACAGTAGGTTGCGGCTGTTATCCATGTACTTAGCGGCTTCTGCTGGTTTGCGTTTTGCAAGCTTGAAGTGGTTAAGCATAGGATCATCTTCCTCCTCCATATGAGGAATATGAGCGAATTCGGAACCCATAAGCTCCTTCGTGTTATGCTCCCGAATATCAGTGATGGCTCTCATTATGGCTATGTGGTAGGCTGTGTTGATAGTTCTAGCCTCACCTGCTGGCATCACTACGCTCATTCCTAAGGATTCTGGAAGTCTTAGCCCTACCCTACACTTCGCCAATACTGGACCGTCGTAGTACCAGTATTTCATTACTTGGATTCGAGGATCGCACCCAAATTCAAGCAACATAGCACGAAGAATGTCTGCGAGTCCTCCATCGTATTCACTCAAGTTTGATGGCTTCACTTTCACATTACGTCCCGGGCGTGAACTTGCCATAGTTGGTTGTAGAATAGAAAGAATATAAGATTAGTAATAATGCATCATAATAGTGATAATAAAGAATTATCGCACTAAAACATATGATTGTTTTATTCTCAAGTGAATATACACCATATTTTTAGAGAATTCTTTACTAATCCTATTTGACTCCTAACGTTTCGTCCCATTTACTAGGTTCCAACCTAAGGTCAAAGCTTTTGCTCCGATACCAACCGTGGTGACCACCGCATACCACTGCATGTTGTAGTATGCCAGTCGTTGATATAACATTCACGAAGTACCAATCCGCAAATATTACATCCCTCGGAGTAGTACAACAGAACATAGCAGGTCCATAACTGATGGCGTGTATTTCACACGTTCGTTGGGCAACCCCAAGAGGAAGGTATGATGCGCACAGTAGCAAGTTTTCCCTCAGAAAGAAACCAAGGTTTATCGAACTAGGAGGAGCCAAGAAGCACGTTGAAGGTTGATGGCGGCGGGATGTAGTGCGGCGCAACACCGGAGATTCCGGCGCCAACGTGGAACCTGCACAACACAACCAAAGTACTTTGCCCCAACGAAACGAGTGAGGTTGTCAATCTCACCGGCTTGCTCGTAACAAAGGATTAACCGTATTGTGTGGAAGATGATTGTTTGCGAGAGAAAATAGTAAAACAAGTATTGCAGACGATTTGTATTTCAGTATTAAAACAATGGACCGGGGTCCACAGTTCACTAGAGGTGTCTCTCCCATAAGATAACAGCATGTTGGGTGAACAAATTACAGTCGGGCAATTGACAAATAGAGAGGGCATAACAATGCACATACATGATATGATAAGTATAGTGAGATTTAATTGGGCATTACGACAAAGTACATAGACCGCCATCCAAGCTGCATCTATGCCTAAAAAGTCCACCTTCGAGGTTATCATCCGAACCCCTCCCAGTATTAAGTTGCAAAGCAACAGACAATTGCATTAAGTATGGTGCGTAATGTAATCAACAACTACATCCTCGGACATAGCGCCAATGTTTTATCCCTAGTGGCAACAGCACAACACAACCTTAGAACTTTCACTGTCCCAGGTGTCAATGCAGGCATGAACCCACTATCGAGCATAAATACTCCCTCTTGGAGTTAAAAGCAAAAACTTGGCCAGAGCCTCTACTAGTAACGGAGAGCATGCAAGATCATAAACAACACATATGTAATAACTTGATAATTAACATGACATGGTATTCTCTATCCATCGGATCCCGACAAACACAACATATAGAATTACGGATAAATGATCTTGATCATGTTAGGCAGCTCACAAGATCCAACAATGAAGCACAATGAGGAGAAGACAACCATCTAGCTACTGCTATGGACCCATAGTCCAGGGGTGAACTACTCACTCATCACTCCGGAGGCAATCATGGCGGTGTAGAGTCCTCCGGGAGATGAATCCCCTCTCCGGCAGGGTGCCGGAGGAGATATCCAGAATCCCCCGAGATGGGATCGGCGGCGGCGGCGTCTCTGGAAGGTTTTCCGTATCATGGTTTTTTTTCGCCTCAGGGGTTTCGCGACGGAGGCTTTAAGTAGGCGGAAGGGCAGAGTCGGGGGCCAGACGAGGGGGCCACACCATAGGGCGGCGCGGGCCCCCCTGGGCCGCGCCGCCTTGTGGTGTCGCCACCTCGTGGCCCCACTTCGTATGTTCTTCGGTCTTCTGGAAGCTCCGTGGAAAAATAGGCCCCTGGGTCTTTGTTTCGTCCAATTCCGAGAATATTTCGTTACTAGGATTTCTGAAACCAAAAACAGCGAAAACAGAACCGGCACTTCGGCATCTTGTTAATAGGTTAGTTCCGGAAAATGCACGAATATGACATAAAGTGTGCATAAAACATGTAGGTATCATCAATAATATGGCATAGAACATAAGAAATTATCGATACGTCGGAGACGTATCAGCATCCCCAAGCTTAGTTCGCTCGTCCCGAGCGAGGTAAAACGATAACAAAGATAATTTCCGAAGTGATATGCCATCATAACCTTGATCATACTATTTGTAAACATATGTAGTGAATGCAGTGATCAAAACAATGGTAATGACATGAGTAAACAAGTGAATCATATAGCAAAGACTTTTCATGAATAGTACTTCAAGACAAGTATTAATAAGTCTTGCATAAGAGTTAACTCATAAAGCAATAAATCAAAGTAAAGGTATTGAAGCAACACAAAGGAAGATTAAGTTTCAGCGGTTGCTTTCAACTTGTAACATGTATATCTCATGGATAATAGTCAACATAGAGTAATATAACAAGTACAATATGCAAATATGTAGGAATCAATGCACGAGTTCACACAAGTGTTTGCTTCTTGAGGTGGAGAGAGATAGGTGAACTGACTCAACATAAAAGTAAAAAGAATGGTCCTTCAAAGAGGAAAGCATCGATTGCTATATTTGTGCTAGAGCTTTTATTTTGAAAACATGAAACAATTTTGTGAACGGTAGTAATAAAGCATATGAGTTATGTACATTATATCTTACAAGTTGCAAGTCTCATGCATAGTATACTAATAGTGCCCGCACCTTGTCCTAATTAACTTGGACTACCGGATCTTTGCAATGCACATGTTTTGACCAAGTGTCACAATGGGGTACCTCCATGCCGCCTGTACAAAGGTCTAAGGAGAAAGCTCGCATTTTGGATTTCTCGCTTTTGATTATTCTCAACTTAGACATCCATACTTAGGGACAACATGGACAACGGATAATGGACTCCTCTTTAATGCATAAGCATGTGGCAACAATTATTATTCTCATATGAGATTGAGGATATATTTCCAAAACTGAAACTTCCACCATGAATCATGGCTTTAGTTAGCGGCCCAAAGTTCTTCTCTAACAACATGCATGCTCCAACCATGAAGGTGGTAGATCTCTCTTACTTCAGACAAGACGGACATGCATAGCAACTCACATGATATTCAACAAAGAATAGTTGATGGCGTCCCCAGAAACATGGTTATCGCACAACAAGCAACTTAATAAGAGATAAAATGCATAAGTACATATTCAATACCACAATAGTTTTTAAGCTATTTGTCCCATGAGCTATATATTGCAAAGGTGAATGATGGAATTTTAAAGGTAGCACTCAAGCAATTTACTTTGGAATGGCGGATAAATACCATGTAGTAGGTAGGTATGGTGGACACAAATGGCATAGTGGTTGGCTCAAGTATTTTGGATGCATGAGAAGTATTCCCTCTCGATACAACGTTTAGGCTAGCAAGGTTATTTGAAACAAACACAAGGATGAACTAGGTACAGCAAAACTCACATAAAAGACATATGGTAAACATTATAAGACTCCATACCGTCTTCCTTGTTGTTCAAAACTCAATACTAGATGTTATCTAGACTCTAGAGAAACCAAATATGCAAACCAAATTAGCAAGCTCTAAGTATTTCTTCATTAATGGGTGCAAAGCATATGATGCAAGAGCTTAAACATGAGCACAACAATTGCCAAGTATCATATTATCCAAGACATTATAGCATTTTACTACATGTATCAGTTTCCAATTCCAACCATATAACAATTTAACGAAGAAGAAACTTCGCCATGAATACTATGAGTAGAGCCTAAGGACATATTTGTCCATATGCTACAGCGGAGCGTGTCTCTCTCCCATAAAGTGAATGCAAGGATCCATTTTATTCAAACAAAACAAAAACAAAAACAAACCGACGCTCCAAGCAAAGTGCATAAGATGTGATGGAATAAAAATATAGTTTCAGGGGAGGAACCTCGATAGTGTTGTCGATGAAGAAGGGGATGCCTTGGGCATCCCCAAGCTTAGACGCTTGAGTCTTCTTAGAATATGCAGGGGTGAACCACCGGGGCATCCCCAAGCTTAGAGCTTTCACTCTCCTTGATCATATTGCATCATACTCCTCTCTTGATCCTTGAAAACTTCCTCCACACCAAACTCGAAACAACTCATTAGAGGGTTAGTGCATAATAAAAATTCACATGTTCAGAGGTGACACAATCATTCTTAACACTTCGGACATTGCATAAAGCTACTTGGACATTAGTGGATCAAAGAAATTCATCCAACATAGCAAAAGAGGCAATGCGAAATAAAAGACAGAATCTGTCAAAACAGAACAGTCCGTAAAGATGGATTTTATTAGGCCACCAGACTTGCTCAAACGAAAATGCTCAAATTGAATGAAAGTTGCGTACTTATCTGAGGATCATGCTCGTAAATTGGCTTAATTTTCTGAGCTACCTACAGGGAGATAGACCCAGATTCGTGACAGCAAAGAAATCTGGAACTGCGCAATAATCCAAATCTAGTACTTACTTTTCTATCAAAGACTTTACTTGGCACAACAAAACATAAAACTAAGATAAGGAGAGGTTGCTACAGTAGTAAACAACTTCCAAGACACAAATATAAAACAAAAATACTGTAGTAAAAACATGGGTTGTCTCCCATAAGCGCTTTTCTTTAACGCCTTTCAGCTAGGCGCAGAAAGTGTGTCTCAAGTAACATCGAGAGATGAAGCATCAACATCATAATTTGTTCTAATAATAGAATCATAAGGTAAATTCATTCTCTTTCTAGGGAAGTGTTCCATACCTTTCTTGAGAGGAAATTGATATTTAATATTACCTTCCTTCATATCAATAGTAGCACCAACGGTTCGAAGAAAAGGTCTTCCCAATATAATGGGGCAAGATGCATTGCATTCAATATCCAAGACAACAAAATCAACGGGGACAAGGTTATTGTTAACCATATTATGAACATTATCAACTTTCCCCAAAGGTTTCTTTTTAGCATTATCAGCGAGATTAACATCCAGATAACAGTTTTTCAATGGTGGCAAGTCAAGCATATCATAGACTTTTTAGGCATAACAGAAATACTTGCACCAAGATCACATAAAGCATTACAATCAAAATCTTTAACTCTCATTTTAATGATGGGATCCCAACCATCCTCTAGCTTTCTAGGAATAGAAGTTTCAAGTTTTAGGTTTTCTTCTCTAGCTTTTATGAGAGCATTTGTAATATGTTTTGTGAAAGCCAAATTTATAGCGCTAGCATTGGGACTTTTAGCAAGTTTTTGCAAGAACTTTATAACTTCAGAGATGTGGCAATCATCAAAATCTAAATCATTACAATCTAAAGCAATGGGATTATCATCCCCAAGGTTGGAAAAAATTTCAGCGAGTTTATCACGAGCGGTTTCAGCGGTTTTAGCGGTTTCGGGTAATTTTGCGCGCTTTGCACTAGGAGTAGAAGCATTGCCAACACCAATTATTTTACCATTGATAGTAGGAGGTGCAGCAACATATGAATCATTAGCTTTGCTAGTGGTGGTAATAGTTCAAACTTTAGCTACATTTTCCTTTTTAGCTAGTTTTTCATTTTCTTCTCTATCCCACCTAGCACGCAGTTCAGCCATTAATATTATATTCTCATTAATTCTAACTTGGATGGCATTTGCTGTAGTAACAATTTTATTTTCAATATCCCTATTAGGCATAACTTTCGATTTCAAAAGATCAACATCAGAGGCAAGACTATCAACTCTAGAAACAAGAATATCAATTTTATTGAGCTTTTCTTCAACAGATTTGTTAAAGGCAGTTTGTGTACTAATAAATTCTTTAAGCATGGCTTCAAGTCCAGGGGGTGTATTCCTATTTTGGTTGTAAGAATTCCCATAATAATTAGCATAACCGTTACCATTATTATAAGGATATGGCCTATAGTTATTACTAGAATTGTTCCGATAAGCATTGTTGTTGAAATTATTATTTTTAATGAAGTTTACATCAACATGTTCTTCTTGGGCAACCAATGAAGCTAATGGAACATTATTAGGATCAACATTAGTCCTACCATTCACAAGCATAGACATAATAGCATCAATCTTATCACTCAAGGAGGAGGATTCTTCAACAGAATTTACCTTCTTACCTTGTGGAGCTCTTTCCGTGTGCCATTCAGAGTAATTAATCATCATATTATCAAGGAGCTTTGTTGCTTCACCAAGAGTGATGGACATAAAGGTAACTCCAGCAGCTGAATCCAATAAATTCCGCGAAGAAAAATTCAGTCCTGCATAGAAGGTTTGGATGATCATCCAAGTAGTCGATCCATGGGTTGGGCAATTTTTAACCGAGAGATTTCATTCTTTCCCAAGCTTGAGCAACATGTTCATTATCCAATTGTTTAAAATTCATTATGCTACTTCTCAAAGATATAATTTTAGCGGGGGGATAATATCTACCAATAAAAGCATCCTTGCATTTAGTCCGAGGAATCAATACTATTCTTAGGCAGAGATAGCAACCAATCTTTAGCTCTTCCTCTTAATGAGAAAGGGAACAATTTTAATTTTATAATGTCACCATCTACATCTTTATATTTTTGCATTTCACATAGTTCAACAAAATTATTGAGATGGGCAGCGGCATCATCGAACTAACACCGAGAAAATTGCTCTCGCATAACAAGATTTAGTAAAGCGAGGTTTAATTTCAAAGAATTCTGCTGTAGTAGCAGGTGGAGCAATAGGTGTGCATAAGAAATCATTATTATTTGTGCTAGTGAAGTCACACAACTTAGTATTTTCAGGGTTGGCCATTTTAGCAATAGTAAATAAAGCAAACTAGATAAAGTAAATGCAAGTAAACTAATTTTTTTGTGTTTTTGATATAGCAAACAAGACAGTAAATAAAGTAAAACTAGCAACTAATTTTTTTGTGTTTTGATATAATGCAGCAAACAAAGTAGTAAATAAAATAAAGCAAGACAAAAACAAAGTAAAGAGATTGAGAAGTGGAGACTCCCCTTGCGGCGTGTCTTGATCTCCCCGGCAACGGCGCCGGAAAAAGAGCTTGATGGCGTGTATTTCACACGTTCGTTGGGCAACCCCAAGAGGAAGGTATGATGCGTACAGCAGCAAGTTTTCCCTCAGAAAGAAACCAAGGTTTATCGAACCAGGAGGAGCCAAGAAGCACGTTGAAGGTTGATGGCGGCGGGATGTAGTGCGGCGCAACACCAGAGATTCCGGCGCTGATGACCCACAAGTATAGGGGATCGCAACAGTCTTCGAGGGAAGTATTACCCAATTTATTGATTCGACACAAGGGGAGACAAAGAATACTTGGAAGCCTTAACAACGGTGTTGTCAATTCAGTTGCACCTGGAAACAGACTTGCTCGCAAGAGTTTTTCAGTA